>NW_015540946.1:98259-101508 GCF_001515605.1 Sinocyclocheilus anshuiensis
TTTACCTATGATTTAGTTCACAAACAACTGACAGTTTTGACCTAAATATGATTTTCAGTTACAATAATTCATCCTAAAACTTGACATTAGTAACTTACTTTTAACAGCATCAGACGCGCGCACGGTCACAAGATCTCCCAGTTCTTACTTGTGAATTCAGTTCACTGGAGACTCGCACTAAACGGTTCATTTGAATCAGTGAGTTGTCGACTCGAGAACAGCTGCAATTGGTTAATTCTAATTCGTGAATGAATCGTTTGGAGCGATTTGCAAATCGATTTAAAAGATTAATTGAAAAGAATCAGTTCGTTCTTGAATCAGACACCGCTTCTGCATGTCAGAGCACGTGATATATTATAAGGAGTAACGATATGTTTTATGAAATGTAGTGAAGTAAAAAGTACGATCTTATGCTTTGGAATGTAGTGAAGTAAAAGTAAAAGTTACTCAAAATAAAACTACTCCAGTAAAGTACAGATACTTGAAAAATGTAAAGTAAAGCTACTCCGTTACTGTCCACCACTGATGAGCAAAGGGGGTGTTTATTTTATGTGAATGCATAGGCCTACACACCATCTTGCAAAGCTAGTTTCCTTTGCCAAAAATACTTTTCTGATTAACTAAGACTAAACATGACTATCACTTAGAACAAACATGAGGGAGATTAGACATGATTACTAAAGGGTTTGTGTTAAAACACATTAACCAGTGATGGGTAAGAGATAACTATAGCACCATTGTCAAGAAATTAAACAATTTTAAAATTTGCATATACTTCTGACACATTTTATATGAGGTGTCTGTACGTAGGCTACACAGATACAGTGTACTTATTGTATAGGCCTACAGGTTGTTTAGCAAAATTATCACATTTCAACAGATTCATTTATATAAAAGAACGTCGTATAACTTTTCGCCGAATAACAGAGGTTATGCATTCATGTTTAATGTATAAGACCAACATTTTGCTCTACTATTCTGTTTTATTTTTAATCTCAAGTAAATCGAGTTCATAAATAGCTGGGATTGGTGGGAGCACAGCACATCAGTAGCAGCATGCGCCGTATCCCACCCCCTCCACCGACTGAACCCCTGTTGAACGAGAGAGAGAGAGAGAGAGAGAGAGGGAGGCGTTGTGCTTGAATAGAGACAGAAAGGCTTTCATCAACTCAGTCGCTCAGAAAGTTCTCTGTATCGCGGTCCTTGCCGTTATCAAATGCCAACGCAAGCGTTCATTGGAATATTAAAACCGGACAAGTTGTCAAGGTAAGTTTTCTACGCGAGTAGGCTAACATAAAGGTATTTTTTGATAAGAATGTTCGAGGGTTTACACTGAATCAGGCAAATGGATGTACCCAAACATTAGATGACAGGGAGGGGTTTTATATACGCTCCGCCTGACACTGACTGGATGTTAAAGCGTCAAAAAGATGATTTCTAAAACTAGTGCACTGATAAGCGCTTCATAATTAGCGGCTCTCATCAGGATTTTCACACGCACAATGTTTCATTCAGATCGATGGGATTCTGCTGAGACAGAAGATTCGCTCAGGTAAATTCAACGGCATTATTACCCTTACAAACATTTACCATGGTAACCACAGTTTACGCAAAAATAACCATAGTTGCAGTTATTGTTACTGTAAAAGCATAAATCAAAGGAGACCGGGGTCGGTTGGTACGATACTCACTCTTTGCTGAATATCTCTTGTGAAACAAACATAACGAGAACTCCTTGCAAACAACATATAAATTCATGTCACAAAATATTTCGGCTCTTAACTTTTGTTAATGAATGACCAAAGTTATGTTGTGCATTTATACCAACCCATTTCAGGTTTGAGGGGTTGGTTGGTTAAGTGTTAAAATAGCCTACCATAGTTTTGTGAGGGAGGCAAACTAACAACACTCAACAGATATTTTAACAGTATGATTATTTTGACTAAAAAGCCTATGTAAATTCATGAGATATGATTCATCTTAACCATTTTCACAGTCTGTGAAGAAGAAAAAAAAAGACATTTGTAGTCAATTTTAGTAGTCCATATGCCAATCTGCCAGACATCATTTATCACAGGCTTCTAAGCCTTAGATAAAAATGTAACTGATCTCCATAACTAACATTCATTTATTTTAAACATCTTTCTCCAAATTAATTTTTATAACATTTGTAACTGAAGGGGTTAATTTTGTTTAAAAAAATAAATATTGTCCTCACATAAAAAGGTTTTAATCTTTGAATATCTTAATCAAATCAATGAATATGAATAAAGAGAGCAAACATTTTATGACAGCATCAAATGGCCCAGAAAACTCTTGAATAATTTCATTTTGTTTAATATGTTTTATTTTTTATTTTTTTGGTGGCTAGCACCAAGTTACCACTCATTGTAGATATACAAGTATTTTTGTGAATGCTAGGGTTTCCATGGAAAATTTTTGGAAGGGTTGACTATTGCTCTTGAACTATTTTGGTACCAGTTCAGCACACTAAACACACTTGTGTTTCTATAATTAATCACACATCGTTTAATGTGATTTACCCATGTATAAAGAGAATATATTATGGAATATAAAATGCTATTTTACATGGAAAAATTGCTTTTGCCAAATAAATAAATATGTCATGACAAATTTCAGGCCATTTTCCAAATGATATAGGCTGTATCCAATTTCCAGAGCTTGCACCTAACTCAGGGTTTCCAACTTTCCACAATCCATTAAGCTCCACCCCTGTCTATGATTTTAGGAACGTGGTTTAAGGTGAGGGAAAGAGACTGCTAGGAATGTTGTCCTACGAAATCCATGTTGAAACATGTTGAAATCCATGCTGTACCGTGAAGCACCTGTTTATCAGGCTGTAGCTGGTTAATTCTAACCAGCAGTGAATTCAGAGCAATTTAAAGTGAAGTTTAGGGATAATTTTGAGAATTCAACTTGCCGGATTGATTGTTATTTTTGTAGTAGATATGTTGCTCTGTTACCTTAGGAAATTGCCATTGAGTGCTTTCATGTTTGTCATGGCTACTGCACAGCTACAAGGCTGTGATGTATTAGTAATTGATGGCACAAGGAGTGTGTATTGGATGGCTGGAGAGTCTCTTCCTTAAAGAAAGACATTCACCAGGCTCAGATCTTAACAGCTGCAGAATATATAACTCAGTGCTGAGTCAACATTCTATCCATACCAACAACCAAACCCTTCATCGCTCTGACCCACTGTCTGCCCATAGTCCCCCCCCCCAACAA
>NW_015540946.1:101599-106459 GCF_001515605.1 Sinocyclocheilus anshuiensis
ACACAGACAGAAAGACAGTCTGACCCTATGCCTGCAAATGCACTTATACACCCATAGTCTAACAAACATACATATACACACACTCAGACAAACACACACACAGACAGACACATATTTCCGTTTCACATGGCTTATAAGATTTATAGTCAAGTCAAGTCAAGTCACCTTTATTTATATAGCGCTTTTAACAATACAGATTGTGTCAAAGCAACTGAACCTTAATAACCGCCAGCTTGAATGGTTTTGGGACGTGACCTAAAGACAACGACAAGTTAATAATATTGAGAAGCGGTTCTTCTGCTACAGGTAACAACTCTTTCAGTAATTTAGTGGGTACAGGATCTAACAGGCATGTTGTTGGTTTAGATGCAGTGATAAGTTTATTTAGCTCTTCCTGTCCTATAGTTGTAAAGCACTGCAGTTTATCTTTTGGTGCGATGAATGAAGCTGAAGTATTATACGCTGTAGAATCTACATTTGCTATTGTATTTCTGATGTTATCTATTTTATCAGTGAAGAAATTCATAAAGTCATTACTATTAAACTGTGAGGGAATATTTAGATCGGGTGGTGTCTGGTTATTTGTTAATCTAGCCACTTCATATAGTATGAAAGGTCTAGTTCTTATGAAATCAATCATATTTTACCACAAAATACTGCACTTGTGTCAAGAAAAATAAAAATTTTAGCACTTACCTTCATACATTTCATTGACGTTGTAGTAGGTTACAACAACATTTGCTACTTTGTTTTTGTTACAAATTAACAATTCTGTTTTTATACCATAAAGCAAATAGTGTTTCCTACTATATGTTATATTGCATCCATTCACTTTGCATTATTTTCTATTTTAACTGTCATATCAAAAGACTCCCAATGTAATTTTCTTATTACATGTCAGATTTTATGTCATGGTCATTGGCCAATTTTTTTATTTTTTGAATGTTTCGCTTGGCCTGCGATGGGACAAAACAACAGAAACACGATCATTTTCATCATCATAACTGTACATAAAAATATGCAATTTCTTCTGGAAAGCCATAATAGCACATTTCGTATTATGGGGGCTTTTCATATAGTGTTAATATTGCTTTCAGCAGTGAGATGAAACTCAGCATGAGAGTCAGCAGGGTCTCTCAGACCTCACACTATAGGGCTCAAGGCCTTTATTAACATTTAGTTTCTTCTGAGAGTCACAAAACTTGGCCTGACAGGTAGACAGATGCCCTTTGGCTTCTGACATGGAGCTGTGTTTGTGCTTGTGTGCGTCTGTATTTATGTCAATGTCTCCTTCATCCTACCTATGTGTGTGTGGATTGTCTGTGCCCAGCCCCTGGCAAACCCCCTCGTTTTTTTCGTCTAGAAAATGAAAGCTGCCTCCCATAACTTTTGAGGATAATAAAAGAGGATGAATGTGGGAAAAAAAGCGAATGAGAAAGAATTCAGTTATTTATGGTTCATGTCATCTGTTTACTCGCATGATTTATGCTCTATAAAGGCTCTCCATTCTCTCTTTTTGCAATTTCATACCCCAGCAAATCAGATATTACACAGCTTTGAATTTTTAATATTGTGTGGTCTGTGCAAGATAGAAAGAGATATCTTTTAAAAACTTTGAAAATAGTTAAATGAAGTAATGTAACTTTCATTTTACAAGAGAGAGAACAGGGCTAGTAGTCACAAGGGCTGGATATCTCAAGAACTATAAGTCAAAATTGCACATTTCCAAACAGTTCAAAACCCTTATAAATGAGAATATATGTATGTATTTATATTTACACTACAATTCAAAAGTTTGGGGACAGTAAGTTTTTTTTTTTTTAAGAAATTAATAGTTTCATTCAGCAAGGACATAAATTGATCAAAAGTGGCAGTAAAGTCATAATATTACAAAATATTTCTAGCTATTTCAAATAAATGCTGTTCTTTTGAACATTCTATTTATCAAAAGATGTGTCATGGTTTAAAAAAAAAAAGTACAATTGCTTTCAATAATTATAAATGTTTATTAATGTCAGTATATTAGAATGATGTCTAAAGTATCATGTGACAATGAAGACTGGAGTAATGACTGCTAAAAATTTAGCTTTGCCATCACAGGAATAAATTACATTTTATAACATATTAAAATAGTTATTTCAAACTGTAATAATATTTCACAATATTACTGTTTTTACTGTATTTTTGATACAGTAAAACTTCTTTCAAAAACATAAAAAATCTCACCGACCCCAAACTTTTTGAATAGTAGTGTGTATAGTAAATAAACATATGTTTTTTTTAATGTACATATATAAATAAAAAATAAGCAAATATATGAAGAATAAAACACTAAAATATATTCATTTAAAAATGACAGCGTTCAAATCATGTGGAAACCTCCATCCTGTGGAGTTCATGCACTCACTTAATCCAAATAACAAACTTGACCTTAAACTCTCAAACTTGAATCATTCATTGGCTTGCAGGACTCGTGGCCAAGTAAGTAAACTCAGCAATGACGAAGATGCTTCCCTAAAATATTTTACTCCAAACTTCACCAATTGTTAACATCAGCCAAGTCAATGATTTATTTGGCCATCCGTGGGAATATAAACTGACGTTGCCTCAAGCCATGTTGTGTATTTCAGACATGCCAACAGCATATCCTACAAGTACAGAAGACAGTGAGTGCCATTGTAGAGTCATTTCTATGCAGCATTAAGTTGCATGAGTGCTTTTTGCTAGTCCTAATGGTGTCGGTCTGAGTGGTATTAATCTCTTGTCTTGTGTTAGCCAGTCTTGATGGTGTAAGCCTGTCTGAAAGTGAGCTATAGTGAGCTTGTGTTAATGGTCTGGTGAGTTCAGTCATAAAATATTTCTGGTAACTCTTAAGTGACCTTGTGACATTTACTATAATGGACGTGCTACTTACTCCATGCAATACTTGCTTCCTGTTTACCGCCTAATTGCTTAATTTGGGTTTTAAACTAACTGAATGCTTCAAAACTTCTTCAAAACTTTGATTATATGGATTCTTGCCAAAGAAGGGTAAAGAAACAGAGTACTAGGGAGAGACAGAGTGAATTTCAGGATGATAGCCCATTCCACTAGGATGATTCATCATGCAGGGCACCTCAAGGGTTACGTTGCTTTACTTTTTGAAAATATAAACACACATTTAATCTTACGCACAGTCTGTTCCTGAAATAATGTTTTTTATGTTATGTGCTTACATAAGCCAAGTCTGATTTATGCTTACTTTATGTAAAAAATGAACGTACTGACTGTAAAAATTAACTTTAGAGAGTTGCTGTAATGTACTTCTTGGCTGTATCACCCTATAGCTACTGTATAAGATTAAATCTGAAGGAAGTATATATATAATTTATGCATATTCTAGTGTCTTGGCTCAGTAGCTTAAACTCCCATATTCATTTAATTCCAAGCAAAGAGAGAACTCAATTTTGCAGTTTGTCTCTGCATTTCTATGCGCTTGTTATCCTAAATGTAGTCGCAGCCACAGACGGCACACCCACAGACCGCCCACAGTCCTCTCACTGACCGTCTGATGCATATTGGACACAAAACTGAAATGTACTTTCACAATCTGGCAAGCTGCTATGTGATTGGATGGTTTTGTGCAGCTTTTACTCAGTCCAAGATATGTTTACAAGTTACTGGATTCAGCAAGTGCTTTTGGGGATAAAACAAACACTGGCAAGTCAAGTAACATATATAGCACTTACAGATTGTGTCAAATCAGCTTCACAGTAATAAACAGGAAAATAATAAATACTACCTGTATGTTGCAAAGTCCATTGAGTATGAAACAATTTCAGCTGTAAAATAGCTCTACAGAAGACTAGGGTAATTTTAGTATAATTGAAATACTTTTATATATATTTTTTTATATTTTATTTTATTTCAGTTGAAGTCTATTTTATTTAAAGTAACTAAATTGTTTTATTGATTTAGTTTTAGTAAACTATAATAAGCCTGCAGAAGACAATATTGTCATTATTCACCACAATTCAATTCAGTGTTCTGTTGATTCAGTTCAGTCACTGGATTTTTTGAAGGTTATCAAATCTTCAATATTAATATTATTCTGTTTTAGTTTTATTAATATTATTAATATAAATGACTATTAATAAACTAAAATAACTACATTTAAATATTTAAGTTAAAGAATGGTTAAGTAGTAATTAAATAGTTATTAATATTAATTAATATTTTAGAAGTATTAATTCCATTTTAGTTCTGCTTTATTTTAATATTCTAAATGCAAATAAAAAACTAAAACCTAAAATTAACAATTTTTCAAGTTAATGCATATACATTTTTAAATGTAATATTTTTTTTTTTTACATTTTGTAATAATTTTATAATGTATAGCATGAAACACTGATATTCATGTTGAGATTTGGTAGATTTGTGTTATTAAATTATTTGTGTTATTAAAGATTAACTGTACACTGTAAACAAATCAGAAAAACTGTAAACACATTTACAGAATAAACTGTAAATGTTACAATATAAAACTGTAATTCACAAACAAAAAAATTAGAATGTAATCTGGTAAATTCAACAACGCAGACTGCTACTAAAATCCGTTTTGTACCTTTAACATATACTGACAACCACCATAAAAATGCAGGTGGTAAAAGAGAAAGCCACATTAAAAAAATCAAAGCTCATCACAAGTAGAAGAATATATAATAGCATATAATAATATACAGAAGGTGCCCAAAGTCATTCATGCAAACACAAAACACCATCATGGTAACACACATGATACTTAAATAATGCATTCAACTTTCATTAAACAACAGAAGATGTAACATAAAGCCCAAATATACATAACTAATAACAAAAACT
>NW_015540946.1:106469-108539 GCF_001515605.1 Sinocyclocheilus anshuiensis
TATATATACACATTTGTTTTCAGTTTTTAAATTTTTTACGGTAAAGCAAGCAAGTCGGTCAGAGAGTCTCTTCCTCTCTTAATAGACTGTTCTTCTCTAGAATAGGCTACAATGAGGACCAGACCTCTTTTTAATCAGAGATTTGGCTATGCAAGACTATGCAAACCACAAACAGGGAGACATTGGCCTTCCCAATGCCCCCTTCCCCCAATAAAGGGTATTTATAGCACCTGCTCTCTGCAGTGAATAGGTATTATCAACAGGCACAGAATTAGATCAGATTAAATCCTAATATGATTTTACTTGAGGCGTCAGGCCCCCTGAGGCTCAGTTCTGCACTCAGTCTTTCATGTCTATTTGGAGCAGAAACATAAACATTGTGCAGCAGTATCAATGGAGGGAGGACGGCCTCTGAGAGAGTTCACTTCTCCCCCTTCTCTCTTCTGGTCATCTGTTGGTCTGCTGCCCTCTTTAATGATGCATGGAACATTAGCCAGCCACTATCGCAAGATAGGACGAGGCCGATGGCATTCTCTGGTCAAAGAGGCTGCACTGTTTGGGCTCAGAATAGCATGGTCTACTGAGAAAGGGGAGAACAAAGTGTGCTGTCTGTCGAGTTTGTTTTCTAAAATTGTTACCACAATCGTAATTTGTGATTGCTGCAAATTACATTTTAATGTCTTTCATATTCAAGCACATTTCTGCCAAGCACAGAGCGACCGGAAAACAGATTATGTTAGAAGTCATTTACATACATACAGGTTTATCTAACTTATTTTTACATTTTTAATTACGTTACACTTCACTGTGAAAGATCTGATTCACTATTGTGTTCATTTAATGCAAGGGTTTTCCAGCTGGGGTTAAACTTTTAATTATGGAAGCTTGTTTCTGCCATGCAATAAAAATATAAACATTTTATTGTGAGATATATATAGTTAGAATTGCAAGATAAAAACATGCAATTTTGAGAAAGAAAGTCAGAATTACGGCATGTTTATAACTCGCAATTCTGAAAAGTTGGAATTGTGAGATATAAACATGCAATTACCTTTTTAATTTTTTTAGTCTAGCAGAAACCAAGAAATGGAATTGTGAGATGTAAATTCAGAATTGTGGGGGCGGGGGGGGATCAGGATTTATATCTCACAATTGTCTCATAATTTCTCAGAATTGTGATTAAAAAGTCTGATTTGTCAGAAAGTTGAAATGACATTTTTTTTTTCCTGTAGTAGAAATGGGCTTCCATGGATAGATAGATAGATAGATCTTCATGATAAATCAGCATTATTTATGTTTATTCCATTGACAGCCATAGTTTGAAATACACACAAAAAACAATAATAATACAAAACAATCAAAACAAAATTGTCTATAGTTTTGTGAAATAAATTAATCAAATAATGGGTGTATATATATATATATATATATATATATATATATATATATATATATATTTGTGTGAAATTGTTAGAGTCATGTTAAATAAAAAACACACTGTAAAAAAATTCCACAGTTTTTACAAAATAATTTTGGAAGCTGTGGTTGCCAAATAATTTTGTAAAATATACAGAAAAATCAAAGTTCTTCAAAAGTAGCTTTTCCACAAGCTGAAGTATATACTGATATATAGAACACAAAACACCATCATGGTAACTCAAATGACACTTAACAACAACAGAAGATGTAACATAAAACCCAAATGTACATAACTGATAACAAACTAAAATTAACATGATTATTTAAACAAAATACTTTCAAATGTACAGTTTTTGACTGTAAATTATACAATTGATTTGTTCTTTGTACAATTAACAGCATTTTACTGTAAAATTACATGACATGTCTGTTTAGATCTTTTACAGTTTTCCCCTGTTTATAGTACGGGAACTTACTGGTAACCTATTAACATTTTTTTTCCCTGTAGCGTCTTTACAATATCTTACAGTTAAAATTACACTTGTTTTTTTTACAGTGTAAGTGAGCGTTAGATGATGGCAATGGTAAACTAAATGCAAAAATATAGAAAATTAACATGTGACCATGAATTTACACATATTTACACACACA
>NW_015540946.1:108919-118848 GCF_001515605.1 Sinocyclocheilus anshuiensis
TTCAGATAATATATTAATAGTGTCTTTTGAAACATTTTTTTTATTTAATTTGCAAATGATTTAAATAACAACGTCTTTATAATATTAATGGGATCTCAAACTGTACATGAAAATATATAGCTTCCTTTATATGTTAGCAAAGAAATCTCTTGCAAGGAAAACATATTTAGAGTTCCCTTTCAGTCGGTCACTTCGACGTTGTGTCGAAGTTCCGTCACTAGGGGTCGAACTTGGGAGCCCAGACACCCCAGACATCATTGAGAAAAGGCCATTGAAATTGGCGAGCAATATTTGCATAGCGGGCCATGTCCCAGACATCTGGGTATAAATAGGCCAGCGTGGCATTTGCTCAATCATTCTGTTCTTTGGTTCATTCACCTCTTAATCTCCTCGTCGTTGGATTTATGGCACTCTAGCAGTCCATCTCAAATACTTTCAGAGACAACTGGGACATATGGCTTATGCCGTTGGGACTGATGCATATGAGACCGCTTCAGCACGGGGTTCATACCCGAATCCTGAGATGGGCATGGTGCCGAGGGACACACCTTGTCCAACATCTCTTACTGTGGAGCCAGCAGAGATTCAGGTATCTGCGTGCCACACTCATCCCTGGCGACCTCAATCATGTAGCAGTCTCCCTCTCACGGCAGGTCATGCTTCGAGGCAAGTGGAGGCTTCACGTCCAGCCGGTCCAGTTGTTTTGGAGTCAATAAGGTCAGGCACAGATAGATCTGTTGGCCTCATGAGAATCCACTCATTGCCCACTGTGGTTTCCCTAACTGAGGCCCCCTCAGCACGGACACACTGGCACACAGCTGGCCCAGGCCTACGTGAATATGCATTTCCTCCAGTGAGCCTTGTTGCACGGATGCTGTGCAAAGTCAAGGAGGGCATGGAACAACTCTTGTTTGTGCCACATTATTGGCCCAACAAGACTTGGTTCTCAGAGCTTGTGCTGTTGGTATCGGCTCCTCCCTGGGAGATACCCCTGAGGAGGGACCTTCTCTCCCAGGGGAAGGGCACAACCTGGCACCCGCGTCCAGATCTCTGGAACCTCTGTGTTTTGTCCCTGGATGTGACCTGGAGGAACTCAGAGGTCTTTCACCCGCAGTGGTGCATATCATTATGCAGGCTAGGGCCCCCTCTGCAAGGTGGCTATACAAACTGAAATGGCACATTTTCATGAATTGGTGTTCTTCCCATAGGAAGGATCCTCGGAGATGTGTGATCGGTGGGGAGATCCAGATCAGTGGGGAAGCACGCTCTGGTTATCAGATTCCCAGGAGTCGCCCGGAGGTTGAATTCTCCAAGGCCGTGCCTCATCCCCTCTTGTGATCTCTCAGTGGTCCTTCAGGACTTTACAGAAAGATTCGTTTGAGCTCCTTTAGTCAGTTGGACTTAGTGCCCTCTCTATGAAGATGGTCTTCCTAACTGTGCTCACTTCTCTCTCCATTAACAAATCATGCCTAGAATTCGGGCCGACAGACTCTCACGTTGTCCTGAGACCCCGGTCGGGATATGTGCCCAAGGTTACCACCACTCCTTTTAGAGATCAGGTGGTAACCTTGAGAGCCATCCCCCCGCAGGAGGGAGACCCTGACCTGTCTCTGTTGTGGCCGGTGCAAGCCCTACGCATCTATTTGGAACACACACAGAGTTTCAGGCTGTCTGAACAGCTCTTTGTTTGCTTTGGAGGTCAGCAGAAGGGGAATGCTGTCCTTAAACAAAGGATATCCCAATGGATTGTGGATGCAATCCTTATGGCCTATCAGTCCAGAGGCTTACCATGCCCACTGGGAGTGAGGGCACGCTCAACCAGGGGTGTTGCTGATTAGTCAGCGTTAGCAAATGAAGCTTCATTAGCGGACATTTGTAGAGCTGCGGGTTGGGCTACACCTAATGCATTTGACAAATTCTCCATTCTGCAAATGGAACCAGTTTCATCCAGAGTTTTGAGCACTAGCTCATTACAACACTCAGGTGGTTGGTAGGGTGTAGAGCTTGCATTTAGTGCCTTCCCCTCTCTGAGGTGATAGTGTGCACTTGTTGAGTCCAGTTCAGTTCCTTCTTATGAACCCTGGACTACCTTCCATCACTCAAGCACTCCCTTGTGTAGCTGAGTTTGGCGGAGGAACTCACTATAAGAATCCATTACGAGTATCCTTCGAGTGAACTCTCATAATGGATTAGTGTTCTGAATAGGATTCAGTGTTTCCCCTAGACAGACAGTCGATCTGTCACTTGTTTCTGCACTTGGTAGTTCTCCCCTTATGCGGAGACCACAACACAAAACCTTCCCTATGTAGTACTCCCTTTTAGTGAGTCCATAGGATGTATCTCCACATGTTACCTCCCCTTTGGGTAGGATGTGGTCTCTGTAGTGATCTTTTCCCACTTGGGAAAATGAATGCTTCCCCACATTACAACCAGGAATTTTCAACTGCTATTTATTCTTGTTTTTGTCAGAATGAGTGGAGGTGACCTCTGACTTATATGGCGGCTCTCCCGGATGTTGGAGAGTGAGATCATAAGTCTGGACATTGGAAGGTTACAAGGAGGTGAGTTGCATTTGGTCATGGTACACTGGGCTTGTCAACATCTGTGCCCCCACGGACTCGAAACGCAGTTCAGCCGCTGTGACGTTTAGTATAGGAACCCTTAGTGTTGGAACTTCGACACAACGTCGAAGTGACCGACTGAAAGGGAATGTCTCTGTTGCGTATGATAACCTTCGTTCCCTGATGGAGGGAATGGAGACGTTGTGTCCCATATGAAACAACTCTGAACTGCTTCTGAGTGGGTTGAGATGCTTCTCGACTCCTCAGAATAAAACGAGTGAGCAAATGCCACGTTGGCCTATTTATACCCGAATGTCCGGGGCGTGACCAGCTATACCAATTTTGCTTGCCAATTTCATTGGCCTTTTCTCAATGATGTCAGAGGTGCCTGGGCTCCTAAGTGCGACCCCTAGCATCTGAACTTCGACACAATGTCTCTGTTCCCTCCATCAGGGAACGAGGGGTACCATACGTAACTGAGACGTTCTTTGGCAAACAAAAGGTTTGAAAAAGAGTGAAGTTCTGACTAAACTACATATAAACTAAAATACAAAGAGATCAATAAAAACATAACAAAGAGAAGGAAAAAACAAGAATATATTGTGATAGGTAAAACCTTGTTTTAAGGAAAAGGAAAGCTGCCTTCCATAACCTGCATTCGGGGGTGGAGAAACATAAAAGAAGAGGATGAGAGAGAGAAAAAATAAAGCAAATGAGAAAAGATTCTTAGAGTTATTTGTAGCTCACGTAGGTTCATTCACACAATGGATGCTCTGTAATGAATCTCCCATCCCTCTGTTTTCAATTTGTATCTCAACTCTTTATATCTTAAGTCCCAGGTAGCAGATTTAATTAAGAATCCAGTCCAGGACATCGTTTATTTATGAGATAAATTCAAGTGGCTGTTATCTGAAGGTATAGAATCGGCGTGACTTCACATTTTTATGCACAACTGCACTGCAGACATTTGCTACATATTATCCTTGTGAATTGTGCATTGGGATGGTAACAAAGAACAGGCTATTGATTAACTGGCAAGAGGAACTTGGATCTATTGTTGTACTGTGTGCATATCTGGGACATACAGTAAAAGGTCTAGGAAGAGGTGTCCTGAGTTTCCCATCAAGCACACAATAGTGTTTCAACATTGCATTGTCAGGAAATACAACAGTTGAACACATGACCACGGAGCTGTTAATTATAGCGAAGTTAAAAACTTAAAAAATTTAAAAATAAATAAATAAAAGAAACAAATAAAAAAGTAAATTATTTTTTAATAAAATAAACCTAAATAAAATAATAAATTATAATAGTTATTAAAAAAAAAGTCCAGTTCAGTTCCTTCTTATGAACCCTGGACTACCTTCCATCACTCAAGCACTCCCTTGTGTAGCTGAGTTTGGCGGAGGAACTCACTATAAGAATCCATTACGAGTATCCTTCGAGTGAACTCTCATAATGGATTAGTGTTCTGAATAGGATTCAGTGTTTCCCCTAGACAGACAGTCGATCTGTCACTTGTTTCTGCACTTGGTAGTTCTCCCCTTATGCGGAGACCACAACACAAAACCTTCCCTATGTAGTACTCCCTTTTAGTGAGTCCATAGGATGTATCTCCACATGTTACCTCCCCTTTGGGTAGGATGTGGTCTCTGTAGTGATCTTTTCCCACTTGGGAAAATGAATGCTTCCCCACATTACAACCAGGAATTTTCAACTGCTATTTATTCTTGTTTTTGTCAGAATGAGTGGAGGTGACCTCTGACTTATATGGCGGCTCTCCCGGATGTTGGAGAGTGAGATCATAAGTCTGGACATTGGAAGGTTACAAGGAGGTGAGTTGCATTTGGTCATGGTACACTGGGCTTGTCAACATCTGTGCCCCCACGGACTCGAAACGCAGTTCAGCCGCTGTGACGTTTAGTATAGGAACCCTTAGTGTTGGAACTTCGACACAACGTCGAAGTGACCGACTGAAAGGGAATGTCTCTGTTGCGTATGATAACCTTCGTTCCCTGATGGAGGGAATGGAGACGTTGTGTCCCATATGAAACAACTCTGAACTGCTTCTGAGTGGGTTGAGATGCTTCTCGACTCCTCAGAATAAAACGAGTGAGCAAATGCCACGTTGGCCTATTTATACCCGAATGTCCGGGGCGTGACCAGCTATACCAATTTTGCTTGCCAATTTCATTGGCCTTTTCTCAATGATGTCAGAGGTGCCTGGGCTCCTAAGTGCGACCCCTAGCATCTGAACTTCGACACAATGTCTCTGTTCCCTCCATCAGGGAACGAGGGGTACCATACGTAACTGAGACGTTCTTTGGCAAACAAAAGGTTTGAAAAAGAGTGAAGTTCTGACTAAACTACATATAAACTAAAATACAAAGAGATCAATAAAAACATAACAAAGAGAAGGAAAAAACAAGAATATATTGTGATAGGTAAAACCTTGTTTTAAGGAAAAGGAAAGCTGCCTTCCATAACCTGCATTCGGGGGTGGAGAAACATAAAAGAAGAGGATGAGAGAGAGAAAAAATAAAGCAAATGAGAAAAGATTCTTAGAGTTATTTGTAGCTCACGTAGGTTCATTCACACAATGGATGCTCTGTAATGAATCTCCCATCCCTCTGTTTTCAATTTGTATCTCAACTCTTTATATCTTAAGTCCCAGGTAGCAGATTTAATTAAGAATCCAGTCCAGGACATCGTTTATTTATGAGATAAATTCAAGTGGCTGTTATCTGAAGGTATAGAATCGGCGTGACTTCACATTTTTATGCACAACTGCACTGCAGACATTTGCTACATATTATCCTTGTGAATTGTGCATTGGGATGGTAACAAAGAACAGGCTATTGATTAACTGGCAAGAGGAACTTGGATCTATTGTTGTACTGTGTGCATATCTGGGACATACAGTAAAAGGTCTAGGAAGAGGTGTCCTGAGTTTCCCATCAAGCACACAATAGTGTTTCAACATTGCATTGTCAGGAAATACAACAGTTGAACACATGACCACGGAGCTGTTAATTATAGCGAAGTTAAAAACTTAAAAAATTTAAAAATAAATAAATAAAAGAAACAAATAAAAAAGTAAATTATTTTTTAATAAAATAAACCTAAATAAAATAATAAATTATAATAGTTATTAAAAAAAAATATATATATATTTTTTTTATTTAAAACAAATTGATTTAATTATATTTGAATGAGAATGTGAAATATACCATTGTATCAGGTTGCAATCATCTTAATAAAGATGGTTCAATCTCTTTCTTTCCTTCATAACCGAAAAGTGTTTATTCACATAGGCTGCCGAATGAAGCACCTGAGGGAACTTCTCTTCTCTCATCTCTGTTGTTTAATTACACTTCTTTTCTTCTGCGCTACTGCTCTTTTCAGCGTGGATTACATAAACAGCTCTCCTCAGCTTCCTTGCTCTAGTGCTACACACGCTGCGCAGCATAACACAATAAAGCCTTCCATCAACGCGCTGACAGTCTGAAATCAACAGCAAACCACATGCATCATGTTTCAAGAGCTGAGACACAAACATCTTCTTCAAGCTGCAAAACAAATCTGCCAAACTGAACATGAGCCTGTCGTCATATATATGCATGCTGGAGTATCAGAGGGGGGAATAAAGGGGCATTGAAAAAGGCCTACTTCAGCAAGAGTTCACATAACATCACCCATAAGCACATCTGTCTGCCAGATGGGTTCCAAATTACACAAGATGTCACTAATAATAACTGCCATATTATTTATGCCCTTGTATTTATCAGCTTAGGGAAACGCAAGTAGCATTTTAATGAGAAAAGTTCAGGCTTTACTGACCTGCTGCAATACTAAATACCAAGTGCACAGTGTTATAATTTAGTGTCACATGGCTTTGTAGCGACAAAAATAATAATTTAGCCATTGATGTAGTAAAGTTTTGCATGCAAACTTAAAATTGTCCACACAAAATAGGATATCTTGTCAGTTATTGTGGACTTAGATTGAAGATGTAATTTGGGGTGTGTCTCCATAAAAGTGCTCAATAAAGGGGAATGTCAATGCAAATAGATTACATTGCACCCGCAAAGTGATCTGTCAAGCCTGAAAGTAATTTCGGAAACTGAGTGTGAAAATTAATACAACTGAACAGCAGGCATTAACCTGTTAGTGTTCCACTGTACCGCCCACAGTACACTGCATGTTTTAACTTTGTGTTAACTTCGTGACATACAACAACTAAAAAAAAAAAAAAAAAAAAACCCTAAACATGTCTCATCTCTTTGGACAGCTGAGATTCTTGTGATTCGAATGTTGCAAACCTTTTTAAGATACAATCAACACAGCAGGTATAATCAGTGTCTTTGTCAGACCGCCATTGTGCTTTCCAGATAATAGCTGAATGTTTTTTTTTTCCTTTTTCAGTGTGTTCAAAGTTCTATTACTCAATACCAGTAAGACTTACAGTGATTCTGAGGTTTATTCTGTTTAGGAACAAACCTTAAAGTGTCACCTTTCAAAAGAGACCAAAACAATGCATACTCCAAATGGTTCAAGAACAGCATGCAATTTAATTTGGGTATGCATTTATTAGGCATTTTAGGCTAAATTTACAGGAATGCTAAGGGGTTAATCTGATTTGGGTTATACACTGGCTGCTGTCACAGATATGTTGAGAACAGAGAACACAGGTGTATACTGCTTGATTGCAAATTCATTTCTTTTGAGATTCTGGTATGCAATTGTTTTATTAATAATTACATTCAGCAGAAAAAAATCATTGCTGAATGGAATGCATTATATTCACTACACTATAACTATAAGAAAAAAGAAAACTACAATGTATGTCCTAATTTGTCTTTCCAGATTCCATACAGTACTTCCTACTGACCAATCAGCCTTGTTTAATCAAACTTGTCAAATGTTTTCTAGCACTACAGTGATAGATGGTGTGGTGCGCACAGAACCAGTTTTTGCTAACATTCTAGTGCATTGATAGGGATAGTTCACCCCAAAACAAAATACATATGAGGATATTTTGAATAATATTGTTTCAACTGTTTTTATCCATACAGTGGCTTCACTATATGGGCAAACAAAACAAAATTTTTCACAGTAGCTTCTTTTGTGCTAGGTTTGGAACAAGATAGGGCACACTGTCTCTGTCCTTAAGGTTGAACTTAATTTATATATCTTTTGTCTATTTTACCATTCTCTTCATGGAGAGACATTTTCATATGCTGTCTAGTGTTGGGGAGGGAACTAGAGCGTCTGAGGTTTTTCATAGAGTGACTGTATTAATTTAACTGTCATTCTCAAGGCTTTTTCTAGGTTGTGTTTGTCAGACGTCACATCACATCCTTGCACCCAGAGCCTTCAATCAAAATGTCATTTGTTTTCTTTTCAATTTCATTTGCAGGACATTTAATCAGCACAGTCAGGAAACAAGAAAACAGAAAAAAAAACAATGCATTAATATTGAAGACATGCAACATACATGCCCCAGACTTTAAATTATTATTTAGAAGGTTTTGCTATTCTCTAAAGGGCTTAAAGGGATAGTTCACCCAAAAATGAATTATTTTTGCAACTGTTCTGACAAAGTATTTCTACAAGCAAAATAAATAAATAAATTACAGGCAAACCAAATACTAAGATATTCATGTTAATTTTTCATACCAACTTTTTGCTCAGATTGTTATGCTAATTAAATGTATTAAATAAAAAAAGCAAAATAAAGGCATTTTGACCTCTGAATGTTGCTATGTACTGTAATTGTGAAAATGTTTTGTTGAGCATTTTTGGATCTATGTTGGTATTTCAGCACAGCTTTAAAGCATTAACAATCATCGTGTGTAAACACTTACAGCTAACCAAACAGCTAACTAAGCCTGTTTCTCCTTTCCTAATCAGAGTTTGGGAAAAAACAGATTAGGGAAAAGATTAATGAAAATGAGTGAGAGTAAAAAAAAAGAGATGTGATACTGTCCCAACACTTTGAATAGGTGACTTCAATGAATAAATAACCAAGTGCATTCAGCAAAGATTATTCAGTTTGATGTAATAAGTGTATACTAATATAACTGACTGATGCCATTTCAGACTCGGCTTCACCGAGCTTCATTATCCATCTCTATTGGCTGCTGCATTCGTTCATTTCCTCTCACTTGTACTGACTGTGGAATAGATGTTATCCCTGCGTGTTTTCCCTCTATTGACACTGCACAAATGGAATGTGTACTTGTTAGTCTATATGTGTGTGTGTTTGAGCTTGTGTGTATTAGAGGAGAATTTATATTAACTCGGAAAGAGATGATAGCGAGCGTTTTGCTTTGTGTCTTCTTTGAGCTGGAGAGCTGGATTGTAATTTCACAAACAGATTCAACCACATATAAAACGAAGAGTGCATATTTAGATCGACAGACAGACAGAGAGACATATATTCCTGTGTGTGTTTCTCTCTGTGGTATATTGTGGGCTCCAACTTACTGCTTTACCCCCCAAATCCTTGGCATTCCCTTCCATCCACCCAAATCCATTCCTGCATACTCTGATCCATTAGTCATGGCACTGGCTGGCACAGACAGAGCAGCCACTGTGCTCGGAGGCAGTGGTCCTGACAGCCCTGCCACCCTCTTTATATGACTCTGGAAATGGATGAGGGAGGTGGTATATAGAGATGTATGTGAAAGATGTTCTGCAGCACTCTCATAAAGGAACAGCAAAGGATCCTGACATCAAACAGTCCTTCAAGTGTATCTTTGCGTTTTCCATCGACCAACCTTACATAGCAACAATGTCTCAGTCAGTGGTTTGAGTTTGGGGCGAGACTATTCATTTGTCTGACCAATGGAAGATGGGGGAGTAGGGGTGGGTGATATGACCAAAATCTTATATCACGATATGACTAATTTTATATCACGATAACGGTATATACCACGATGTAGTTATTTTTTTTTATTTTAAAAAGGTTTTTATGATATTAAAATCTTTGATACCATATAATTTTTATAATCCTTATCACCAATGTCAATATCAAACTAATACAAGCCTAAAAAGAGACAAAAAACAACAACCTCAAGCTCACTGAAGATAAATAAACAGTCAGTGATGAAATAAGGATAAGAAACTAATTGCAAGCAATAGGACAAAAAAACTACAATAAATAAGAAGCGCTACATACATTGTGTAAATTAATTAGTCTTCACTGTGTTAATTATATCTATCTCTCTATCTATCTATCTATCGATCGATCGATCGATAGAGAGATAGAGAGAGATAGATAGACAGATATAGGCCTGTCGCAATAATCAATATATCGACTTATCGCGCAATATATGTACATGACCTCAATATTTTTTGGTGACA
>NW_015540946.1:118962-122201 GCF_001515605.1 Sinocyclocheilus anshuiensis
AGATGATATATGATAGATAGACAGACAGACAGACAGACAGACAGACAGAAAAACAGACAGAAAGATAGAGAGATAGATACAGGCCTAGACAGATAGATAGATAGATAGATCGATAGATAGAGAGATGGATAGAGAGATAGATAGATAGATAGATAGACAGACAGACAGACAGACAGACAGACAGACAGACAGACAGACAGACAGACAGATTTGGGCGGCGTTATGCAAATCTTCCCACATCGTGATGTAGGCATGTGGGGGCATGTTAGAACGAACCGTTTTAGGTAGGCGTGGTTGACTCTTAACTTTTATAAAGAATATCTCTTTGGATTTGAGACTTTAGTCTTTGCAACTTTACAGATCTTCTTTATGCACCAAGAGCTTGTAACACTCCAAAGAGAAAGGAAAAATTTAAATTGCATCATATGACCCCTTTAATATTGTTAATGAATTGAGAACTAAAGAAAAACATTTTTGCTAACTGAAATAAAAATAAAAATAGAACTGTAAAAATAGTAAAACAAAAGTACATACTTATGGCTTTAAAATGAAGTAAAATGTAAAAATTTTTTTATTAATTAATAAACTGAAACTAGAACACTACAACTAAACTAAAAATAACAATGATATAGTGAAAACAAATTAAAATTGATCAAATTGAAAATTTGTTTTAAGCGATCATTGTCCATCCAATGAAAGTCAGTGGAATCCAATGCTGTTTGGACCCCATTTACTTGTATGGACAATATTGTTTGTGTTCTGCAATAGAAAGTACGTCATACAGGTTTGGAATGTCATGAGAGTGAGTAAATGATGACAGGATTTCCATTTTTGATTGAACTATGCCTTTAAATAGTCTAAACTTAAGTAATTATTTTTTAAATCATGTTTGGTGACACTGATTGCACAGAAATTACAAACTTAAACTGATTAGTGTGTAAATTATGACAATATTTTCATCCCTTTAACCTGTAAGGAGTTTGTGCCAGCTTTGAATTAACAACATCAGAAGCATCAATAGGCACGTCCTTTGTAGAGCTCCTCACGTGTCATTTTGACTGACAGGTATAATGATGGAGCTTCTTAGTAATGAATCATTGAGCTGTGGACTGCTGTGGCATTCCCGCAGCGAGTGCTCATTTCAACAACTAACACATCCGCTCACTGTCCCGGACTCCTCCTCTACTTCAGTCAGATCTGTAATGAAAACACGCTCACAGATGCCTCACCTCCCCACACTTAGAGCTGGATTTGTTATTCTGAAATATATTTAAAGTGACAGCACACGTCAGCCCAACTCCATGCTAAAGTCATCAGAAATTTAACGCTCATGCTTAAAATAGACACCCACGCTGACAGCAATGGAGGTCCTCATTGCTATGGTTTACCTCAAACTCTTATTTTCGACACAGATAGCGAGACCTCACTTATTGCTAATCAACGTGAGTCAGATGCACAGTCTGTCACTGGAATGTCATTTAAGGTCAGCGTACAAATACAAACACTCCCAGAGTCTATTTTCCATAGCAACACAGACAAATGACACCTGCCTTCATCTCCATGGGAACACACATGTCCTCCTTTGACTACCTTCCCTCTCTTTTTCTTTCATTAATCTCTCCCTATTTCTCTGTCTCTCTCTCTCTCTGTCTAAGCGTTATACAAATCATTTATTTCCCTGCACAAATAGGAACCTCAGAATTTATGAGCCCCACATCTATCTCACACACTGCTCCGGGTGTGTGTTCACGGTGTGTGTGTGTTCACTGCTGTGTGTGTGCACTTTGGATGGGTAAATGTAGAGCACCAATTCCTAGTATGGGTCACCATACTTGGCCACATGTCACTTCACTTTTTTTTTTTCACTTTTTTTAAATTTATTAGTTCAGCATGGATTACTGTGGTATGTTTGGTCTTCGGTAGAGTCACATTTCTGTTAATGATCTCCCCAAGGTAAATTTAACCACAATTAGGCGGTAAATAACAGCCCTGAACTGTTTGACAAAATGATGATGAAAGCCCTCCACCAGAGGATCCTACAGGCCCTTTAATTTGCCCAAATAAATGGAAGAAAGCAAAACAAGACAAGACAAAACAAATAGATTTTTTTAGGTTTTCAAAAGCCCTGCTATAGAATTTCCAACCCTGCACATTCAGCAATAACAATTTGTTAGGTGTACATTGAGGAGAAATGCTTTGTTGTTAATTTTTGTGTTTTGTTTCCCAACCTGACTCATGACATTTGTAGGAAGAGATGGGTAGGAAGCGTCCTTGAGTTTAATATAAACACACAATTAAAAGGAAAATAAAAAATTAGAACATACTGGCCCTGAACATTCACTTTCATATATTTATCAAGAAGGAAGCCATTAGTTTTACCAAACACATCCAAACCAGAATGTCCACTGGATACAGAAAAATAATAAAAAATAATAATAAGATAAATTAACATGAATAATTAGCATGATATATATTTTGTATTTTTATTATTATTATTTTTAGACCAATCAATTTGATATATTTGTGATTTATGTATCCCCAAATTGTAAGTCGCTTTGGATAAAAGCGTCTGCAAAATGACTAAATGTAAATGTAATGTAATGTGATATGTAAACCAATAATGAAGTTATCAATACAATTTATAAAATGCAATTATTTTCAATAATCAGAGACTTAATCGCAGTAAGATGTTTACATGACGCAAGCAAACCTCTTTACTCCAGTTTACATGCAGTTTTCATTATTCTGATTATTCACTAAATATTTTTATATTTTATCAATGTTTCATCCAATAATTAAGTGGCTTGCTATTGCTATGTTTACTTCCTCAGGTGAATGGAATTTCTGTCTATTTACCATAACGTTTAAAACACTTTTGTGGCTACTGAATTATTTGATAAACCCTAGATGCACAATTGATTCTTTTTTGAAAGAATGAAATTAATGCTTTATTCAGCAAGGATGCATTAAACTGACCAAAAGTGACGGTAAAGAAAAAGTCAGTTTCAGATAAATCCTGTTCTTTTGAATTTTTTATTCATTAAATAATAATTTGAGAAAAACAAATATCAGTTTCCACAAAAATGTGTTTTTAACAAAAACTATACTTATTTTTAAAATAAAAGTTTCTTGAGCACCAAATCATGTGACACTTAAGACTGGAATAACGGCTGCTGAAAATTCAGCTCTGCGGTCACAGGAATAAATTACATTTTAAAATATGTACTAAAATAAAATTA
>NW_015540946.1:122252-137632 GCF_001515605.1 Sinocyclocheilus anshuiensis
AAATTGCAATAATATTTCACAATATTACATTTTTGACAATATGTTTGATCAAATAAATGCGGCTCTAGCAGCATAAGAGACTTCTTTCAAAACATTAAAATTTTTACTGTCCTCAAACTTTTGAAAGGTTTAAATAGTGTATACTTGTATGTCTAAAGAAAAAGATACTGTTAAGACATCCAAACTTTTGCTTTTTACTTCCTTTGGCGTGTTCAGGCCTTAATTAGTCCCCCTAAAACCTCCCTACATTTCCATTTCCACGTCAGTTGTTTTGATCACTGATCTTTGCTCTGATTTCTGCTTTAATATTAGTTTTAATCTGGCAACATATGTATAACTTCCAAGAACAACAAAAAACAGTAAGTAAGAAAGACAAAGAGAGATTAGGGCAGAGAGAGAGAAAGAAGGAGTGGAGGTTGTCAAATAAAAAATGTATCTATTAGCTTGCAGCTGGTCTACTGTGTTCTTAATTAGGCATGTCCTGAGGCTATCATGTCTGAATGGATTACGCCCTAAATTCTCCAAAACACACACAACACACAAACACATATACATACCCCACACACCATATGCCACACAGTCTGTGGCCTGTGTGATTTTCCTGCCATCCTTTCTCTGATGCTTATCCAAACCCCATCACAGAGTTATTGGCATGTGTGAGAGACAGAAACTGAGCACTACACCATCCACTGCCCCCTAGACTCAAATCAATGCACCATCTTTGAGTATTTACGGTTTATTGCTCTTTTTTGTCTTGCAGGAATAGACCTTTCTGTTATCTAAGCTGCTGTTGGGGCGTTTGTGACCTTGACAACCAGATCTGCACTGTGTTTGTGCTGGTGCGCTGTCAACCCCGCTGCCGCTGTGTCATTTGTGGCAGCTAAATTGAAGGAGTGCTCTAATCGTCTCTCACACGTCTTGCCCCGCACCACGCATGCGGAAACCCCGGGCGGCTAGCCCACTCATTCCACTGTCTGTCTTCCTGCCCACAAACATCCCATCATAAACAATGACCTGAAGCCACACGGCATCTGCTGCATGAAAGATGTTGATTTTATTGGCAAAACACGGCTCTTTTGGGTTATGGTCCATTTCATGTGAGCAGTATGATGAAGACCACGTACTATAACTCACATCGATGGGATTCACTTCATATGTGAAGAAAACACAACTAACGTAACACACAAAAATGGACCACAGGCATGGGTTTCTCAATGGCCTGGATGAAAAATTGGAGTACTCCAAAAACAAGCCAGCATTTTTACACCCCAGCAGCAGGTGGACGAGTGTATTGACTGTCAACAACAACAGAGCACAACATCGAGCATGGGGCCTGTGGACACTCGGGTCTGTACGGAAAATCAAAATCTTAAGCTTCCTTTTCGGACTTATGGTCACTGTTCTCATCATGGCGTCCTACATCTTGACGAGGGACCAGAAAGGGCTCTATTTAACGCCATCACCGTATCACCTCACCATAGAGTCTCATCCGGCACAGCTGCCCCTTAATCTGTCTTTCGCTACAGACTACACAGTTGTAAGATAGGTGGTGAGGAGCATTGTGGCCAAAGTGGATTTCAGTCACAGAAGAGTCCCTGACCTGAGAGAAGTGAGAGAAAAAGAGCCAAACGTATGTGGATTTGAATTATATTGCTAAAGATGCAAAATATATTTAGTTTTTTTACAATTATAAAATAATATAAATTAAAAAATGGCATATTTGATTGTTTCTGTGAATTTTAAGATTAAGATTATGTAGATTATAGTGTAGAATTACATTTCATTAGTCATTACATTAGTCGCTGTGTTTATTGTGTTTTACAAAATAGATTGATCAGAACTTCAATATTGGTGATAGTGCCATATAATATATATATATTTTTTTTTTATATAAAAATGGATGGCTAAAATAATTGACATAAAGGATATGTCAGTAATTATACTCACCAGGGTTGTGCAAAATTCATAATTGAAGAATTTTCTCCCTTTCGATTCATGAGTTGAACTGGAATGACAGGAAATTATAATGGAATTTACAATTCAACAATTACAAAAACTATTCAACAGGTAAAGGCATTGTCAAAAATGAAGTGTTCATTCAGCCTGGTTCAAAACGTTAATACAAAATAAATACAAAGAAGCACATACTCTACTTTCAAAAGTTTGGGTGGGCAAGATTTTTAAATGAAAGAAATTTTGCAGTATGCTCACCACACCTGCATTTATTTGATCAAAATTAAAACAGTAATATTGTGAAATCTTATTACAGTTTCAAATAACTGGTTTCATTTTTATATATTTTAAAATATATTTTATTCCTGTATTGGCAAAGCTGATTTTTTTTAGTAGCCATTATTTCAGTCTTCAGTGTCACATGATCCTTCAGAAATCATTCTATTACTGTATTTATTATTACAGTTATAGTTGTGCTGCTTAATATTTTTGTGGAAACCAGGATACATTTTTCAGGATTCTTTAATGAAAAGAAAGTTCAGCATTTATTTAAAATATACATATTTTGTAATATTATAAACCTTTGTCACTTTTAATCAATTTTATGCATCCTTGCTAAATAAAAGTATTAATTTCTAAAATTAATAAATAATAAATCTTACTGACCCCAAACTTTGTACATAAATTATGTACATACTACAAGCTACGCTCTGTCAAGTCTTAGTTTGCTAGTATAAGCCTTCTGGTCTTTCTCGTCCACAGATATTCTCTGCAATTCCTCGCAAATTTCTTCCCCATCTCAAGAACCCCTGTTGGTATGAAGAATTCTTTGGGAATATCACCGCTGATCCATATGGGAAAAACCTGTATGCTCTTTATTCAAAGCGCTTCCAAGCAATATACGACTACCTGCGCAGAGCGTTTCCGGCTCACCTGCATCAGCATGCAGGTAGACTGTATCGCCTGCGCTGTCTGCCCTTCTTTTACATCATCGGCCAACCCAAGTGTGGCACCACAGATCTCTTCGACCGGTTACGGCTACATCCAGAGGTCCATTTCACCACAATGAAGGAACCACACTGGTGGACACGAAAGAGATTTGGTGAGTTTCGCGTAAGAGATAAATCACAGGGTTTAAAATGTGAATTCATGATGCTCGATGATCTTCTTTTGAAAGTCGGCAAAATGTTCATCACTCCCATTTTCTTGTAATGCAGGGCATCTGCTTAATGTTAGACAGATCACTGAGTTTTATCACATTCAGTTTATTACACAAATTTTACAGCTACAGAACAGCTGCCATGCAATTCTGGTTGCAAGCTATTTTACAACTGAAATAATTGTACTTTGTTTTCCCCTGGTTTTAGGTATCATCAGGCTGAGTAACGGTTTTCATTACCCCTATCCACTGAATGACTACCTGGACGTTTTTGACCAAGCAGCCAATCACATTCGAGATCATTTGACAAGCAACTCCTCCAAAAGCCACAAAAAAGTCAACATCATAATCGGTAATGTTTTTTTTTTTTTTGTTTCAATCATATTTTAGGTGTAGTTTCTCAAGTGTTGTGTTTTGTCAGCCAAACCTCTTTGACCTAAAATATTTATTTGAAATACCCCGAGATTTTATAAATTCAAGTTAAGTTAATATTTCAATAATTTAACACATTCACATGTTCACGGTTCTCTGACATCAGTTAATAGTAAGGAGCAAACAAAATTAAAATGAAAAATTATTTTACATTTATTGTAATTATACTATTTTATGATATTATTATTAGCTTTTCATAAACTCAAGACCCCCCTGCAGTTCCCTCTCGAACCCCAGTCTGGGAAACCCTTCGTGAAGGTATTGTGTTTTTTTTATGATGATGATGATGATGATGAAAGAGCTCAAATTAAATACATATCATCTAGACTTTCTAATTAGATGTGCCAGTTGCTATGGTCAAGGTCTGTCCTCTTGCTATAACTCATAACAATAAATAATATTAGAAATTTCAGTCTTTGTCTACTGAGGCCTACTTAATTTGAAGAAATTAAATCAACTAAATCAAAAACAAAACAACCCAGCCATAAATAATCACTAATATCATTCATCAGATTAAGCCTGTCTTCAAATAAAATATTAAATGGGTTAGGATCAAGCAGGATTGTAAACTTTTACTAATAATCTTATACACATTTTATGATTGACAGGTGAGGCGAGTGCATCCACAATGTGGGACAATAATGCTTGGGATCATTTCTACAACAACGGAACGGATGTGGAACCTCCTTTTCTGGTCCAAGACTTCATTCATGCTGTCCAACCAGATGCCAGATTCATTGTGATGCTCAGAGACCCAGTAGAGAGGTACTACTCCACTTTTCAAATAAGATATAATGATGATTTATTATTATGGTTCGGATATCATGTGAGAGATGCTTTTTAGATTGTCCTCTTACCTCTTATTGTGTTTGTACTGTGTATGTGTGTGTATTTGCGTGTGAGAGAGCAGGCTTTACTCAGACTATCTGTACTTTGGCATGGCTAATAAATCTGTGGAGGATTTTCATGAGCGAGTATCAGAGTCGTTGTACCTGTTTGAGGGCTGCTTAGCTGAGAGGTCCATCCGTTCCTGCATTTACAATACCACCCTCAACAACCTGATGCCTGTGAGTGCAGTATGAATCATGATCATATCAAATGTGAATATTTAATTTGCTGTTGCTATCTTAAAGGGAAAGTACACCCAAAAAATAAAATTCCATTATCATTTACTCAAAACTCATGTCATTCCGAACCCGTGTGATTTAAAAACAGACGTTAGGTGATCTAGCAATGATGCATTGAAAGTCAATGGGGACCAAGTGCTGTCAAGTTGCAAAAACAATTCTTTCAATTAATTAAAATGTTATCAGATCTTCTGAACGATAGATGGATATGTCTCACCAAAGCATCTCAGTTGGTAATTCTGATTAGGGACGGGCACCAAAGGCGGCTGGTATGAGTCAGAGTCAGATTTTGTTCAGTCTGATATGATGTAATTGGTTCAGCCACCAGGTGCAGCTGCGTAGATAAGATATACCCATCAGAGTATGAGCTGTTCTGGCTGTTCCCCAAAGCTGTGCAGCCAGTAGATGATCTTCACCTCTGGAGAAAGCTGTTGGAAGCTGAAATGAAGGCAATTTTAGAGAAATCTAAATGTGTTGTGAAGTATACATTGTTTTGCTGCACTGATCTGGGGATTAACGTCATGAATGTTTGATTTATGGCTTTGAAGCTGTTTAAGCTGGTTGATGAACCAGCAAAAGTCTGGATTGCTGAATCATTGCTGCTTAGTCTGGTAAACTGGATGTAATATTATACAAATAGAGGCTTGTGCACCATCCAGAAATGTCTATTATAGTTTGATTTAATGAACTGAATTTGAACTGAGGTAACAGAATGCAGAATTGCTATTTTAATATAATTAAATCAAATGTCATTTTGTGAACCATAGTATGCCATTTAGCATACCATAATTCTCAGATTTTATCTATACTCTTCAAAATGGAGCCAAACATCAATATATAATCAATAAATGTAAATATTTATTGGTATAAAGTTATCTGAGAACAATGTGGTGGACATTTTAACATTTTAGATGGTTGTACAAATGCTATCTTACATATCAATAAATAAATAAAATTTGTCAAAATTAATTATGTAATTATTTATAATTTGTACTAAACTTCCGAAGGAGATGAACTGTTTTCTTGGTATTATAATACAGTACTTTAAATACATATTATACCAGATGTTTACATCAGAAGCTACTTTTAAAGATTATATTGTAACTATAATCACCATATGATATAGTAGTGCATACAATTCTGTTATAAAACTGAAAAAAATCAGGGATTGATGATACGCTGCTAAATGTTATATTGATCCTTTGGGTCCCTCTGTTGGTGAACACATGAAATTAATGCATTATTTAAGATCCTTAATTCTGTGCTTCTCAACCAGGGAATCGGGAACCACTTCCAGGGGCCTTTTAAATTATTTATTTATATATAAAATACAACTTAATTAAAATGATAAAATCACAAAAATTCAAGATGTAGACCGTAGATATAGAATCATACCCTCACCCCCCTTTTTAAACATACAGAATGAGAGTCTTGCATTATAATTGATTTAATTCAGTTTCTGGTAATAAAAAGATTTGAAAACAAGTTGTCAAAATTTCATCAGAAATACCAGAAAAATACTATATACTATGCAGTGTTAGGTCTATGTTGGGTACTGCACATACTATTGTCTATTTCTGAATCTCTTTAGAATGAGGTTGCTTGTCAATGACCAGCACAACTAATTAAACTGGTCTGTTTAATAATGTCTGTCATGAATGACAAAGAGGGTGGCACTGTGGTTCTCTGTTTTCGTAGGTGAGGCTTCAGGTGGGTCTATATGTCATATACCTGCTGGACTGGCTGAGTGTTTTCAGTAGAGAGCAGATACTCATCCTACGACTCGAGGATCATGCTGCCAACCGGAAAATCACTATGCGAAGAGTCTTTAAATTCCTACAGTTGGGTAAGTTAGTTTTCATGCTACTAGAGGCGTCATGCCCATTCAAAGTGAGGGGGCACGTGCCCCCTCAGATTTTTGAGCCAAGTGGACTTCGAATGCAGCTTCCAAAAGACAAAAACATAGCCCATTAATATTTTCTATATTTAATACAATCACACAGGCGTGATTAGAATGTTCAGTGCGTCGTATCATCAGCTGCTAAATTCAAATCTGCGTTCACTGAGTTTTTGAGAGTGCTTGAACTAGACTGTCAGTGAAAATGTTTTTTGATAAAGTAAATGTTCTTTGCTCTCTTTCTGTACAATGAAAGTCTTATGATTAGTAGCCTAACTTGCAATGTTAAATTCACATTTAATATAAACTCAGTCGTATTAAACAAAAATAATGAGTGCATGACGCCCCTGCATGCTAAGATAATGTGTCTGTTTGATTAACCTCTTAACTCTTGAAAAAAATTGTCATTATGTGCAAATAAGTGCAAGAATCTGTTATATCACTGACCAAGTTTGTGCTTCATCGACTCTACAGGACCTCTTACTCTGCAGAAGGAAGCAGACATCACAAAGAGCCCTGCCTCCAACACCAGACGACCAGCCAATCGAAATCTTGGCCCAATGCTGCCTATAACCAAGGAGATCCTGCAGAGTTTCTACAAGCCTTTTAACCAGCGCCTGGCCCAAGTGCTAAGGGACCCTGCCTTTTTGTGGACGTAGCCCTCAGGAAGAGGGAATGAACAGACATGTATTATTGTAATAGATATAAGTGACACAAATTAAACTCAGATTTAAATTTGTTAGGCCAATGCTGGGTGGCTGGTATCACCTTTGGCCAGAATTCAAATTTAAGAAAATATTTTCAATTATAGTCAATTATATAGTGATACCACTGACTTTATTATTATTATTTTTTCATTGGTTATTTGGTGCTGGACATGTTCATTACTGCACTTTGATACTGTGAGAGTATTTGGTCACAATGACCACTGAGAAATTAATAAACAATTTATTTAATGTTTTTGTTATAAGGACCTGGAAGTCGAGGTGTTTCAACAAAATGAAAGGATACAGAAACAGAACGGATGGCAGTAAAAATTAATATACACTCAAAAAACGACAAATAATATAAAAATGTCAATGTTTTGGAGTTTAGCTCTGAGAATGTGAGAGGGCCCAGTGTTGCCTGCAAGTCAGACATGGACATATAATATAAAGGACAATATAAAGGGTTGTGAAAAAAGAGAGAACAAAAGCCATCCTGGACACTGAACTGAGTGAATGAAACCTGATGTCACTGTAGTCTACTTTTAATGATTTAATCTGTTCGTCTGACTGTACTAGGGCAAGAGTAGATTCATTCCAACTTAATACAACTTTGATATCTGCTGACTGAATTGTAAAAAATATGTATTTTTTAACGTTTTTTTTCTCTCTAAAACTCAATAATTTGTCAGTAGAACTGGTGATGGTAAGTTAAAAATAAATAAATAAATAGATTTAAAACATAATTTTTATATTATTTGAATAAGCTAAGTATCCCAATAAGTCACATGGATAATAATATTAGGCCTAATAAAGTTTTTTTTTTCTAAGGCTGTCAAGTCAATAATTACAATATTTTATCACTCATGTTATATTTTAGAAATGTTGATGTAAGATTATTAAATTACCCTAACAAAGACGTGAATGTTAAAATGATTAAAGTCTACTGATTAAATATTGGTAATTTAGGCTAAATGCTGCTTACATTTTATTAGTACAATATAGGCTAGTCTTTACTTTCGAATGGCAACCAACCAATAGAGAAGCATGTAGTTTTTCACCTCCTCACAGTGCATTTAAAGAACTGATATACCCTTCATGACGTCGGACGGTTGAATCCCGGATGGGGCTGGAGGAGCGAGGGAGCATGTAAACATCAGTTAAGCCCTGTACCAAATTTCCCATTTTGCGGTCCTTCTCCAAATCCACTTTGGTGACGCAATGCCGCATAGACAGTCGGGTATCGCTGCGATAACGGCAAAAGTTACGTCGTGGCCGCAAGGGCGGCGCTCGTGAATAATCGTGGACTTAACCAGTGTTGCCAATTTAGCAATTTTGTTGCTAAATTTGGCAACTTTTCAGACTACCCTAGCTACTTTTTCTTCCAAAAGCACCTAGCAACAAATGTAGCTATTTTTAAATTTTATTTGGCTACTTTTAGCTAAAATGCAGGTGAAAACCTATGAATTATTTTCTTAGAGTGTAGCATACTGACTAATACTTGCTTAAAACTATAATTGTTCAGAATGTGTAGTTTTACTAGTTTACTAGCTAATAAAAAAACTTGTAATCGTTCAAAAAATGTGTAAGTGTAAAATAATTCAATGTTGTATATAAAAATATTTATATTTTACCATTATATTATGCATTTATATTATTTTACGAACAAATCTAAATTAACATATAACAATATATTTTGTTGTATTTTGTATATTTGGCACTGAGATTTGATGTAGTGACACAATTTTGCGACGTGGTTACATAATGACGTCATCGCGCAATGACATCGCAACGTCACTTAGCAACTTTTAGCAACAAATCGACCTTCCTTTAGCAACTTCCCCTGAAAATTAGTTGGCAACAGTGGATTTAACAGGCATTCGGCGGCCATGATAACATGAAAACTGTATTCGCGACATCGCGAGTAGGCCTACCTCTTACCAAAGAACTTATACTGTCTTCTATACTCTTTACCCTTACTCAGACTTACTGCTCATTTGACCTTTAGCTTTTAGCTTACCTTACAGTAGTAAACATACTCGTATGCAGAGTCCGTTTTCACGCGGCAAATTTAAATATGCGTAACGTTAGGCGGCCCGAGTAAGATTAGATTTCTCAAGATTTGAAGTTAACAACTTAAATTACAGTCAGTTGCTCACACATGGCTTTAGTTTAGAAGTTCATAAATCACATGGATTACTCCTAAAACGGTGAACTTTCTGCGTCATCGCCTTCCCAAGAAGAAACAGGTGAGCATTTATTTTCTTTTCACTTTTAGGGAAGCTTTACACTTTAGGCCTATAGTTTTAAAAACTAGGCCTATTCTAGAGTGTATATTTATTAGTATGTCTGTTTTTTTTGTTCTTTTTTCATTTTTTGTCTCCATTTTATTTTCAGTATCTTTGCCCAGAGTCCCAGTTAAATTCGGACCCTGGTCTGGATTTTTCTGGTAGGATTTTACGGTTTAAAACGTGATTTATAGTTATGCAATATCCTCACTAGAGGGCAGAAAAGGCTGATTTTAAAATTGTGAAGTCTTAGCAGCAGAATTTGAAAACAAACCAGTTAACAACTCCAAGAATCATATTCGCAATCAAACACACACAGAAGACGTGTATTTGTATGGGTCTGGCATTATCTATGTTGAAGGGACCAAGTGTCGTCACAAGGGTCGTAAAACCCGAATCACGTGGATTGTACACCGAAGAGCACGGCATCGGCATGATAAATAATACATTAATGAAAATGTAAAAATGAAGAAAGATTGATGTGAGTGTTAGCTTTAGGGTGAAGAGACGAAAATATCATATTAGCTCAGTATAAAAACAATATAAGTCAATGGGAAGTCCCCACCATAGTAGAAATGCAGTACACATGTATGTCAGTGAACAATAATGCTTTTGAAAATAACAGAATACAATCATAAGCTCTTTAATCAAGGAGCTAGCATGGCAAACTGTGTTAAATCCACCGTTTATGTAATAAATCAATATAAATGACAGTAATTATAAGAAGGCTCTTAGAAGGTTGAATTGTTTTTGGAAATAAGATTTTCTTTTTCCTGCTAGACTGAAGTTATTCGTATGTTGTTTGTGTATGTGCCAAAGAGCTGAAAAACGAAGCAGACTTTGATCACTGTAATAAGTTTAAATAAGCCTTCACTGTATCATTGTCCGTGTCTGTATCAATAAGAGATGTGGAGGAAATCAGGGCACTTAGGGGTCACACTTTAAAAGCATATGTATCCTTTTGTATCTCTCTTCCTTTTTTGCTCTTTTATGACCCTTGCCTCAGGTCAGATTGCCCACTCCAATATTTTTAGCAGCAGTTTTCCCCACAGTCTGACCATTATTGATAACATTGATCATTGGTAACCAACTAATTTGCATAAAATATACTGGCTTAATTTTATTTATTCATATACAGCTTTTGACAAAACAAAATATTGACTATTATGTAAAATTAATTTTTTTGTGACAAGCAACTTTAATCAGCCTTTGCACTGTCCTTTTCATGTCTGTAAAAGGTTGAGATATATCAATCTGGAAAGGTTTATAAAGCATTTCATTGTGTTTGATTCGAAATAGAGAAGAGACTCCGATTTAATTTTCAAAAAGAGGCAATAATAAAGAATATCATGGGGGCAAATACTTTTTCATAGATCTGTAGATGTGTGAACCATTAAGAAAATGAACTCTGAAATGTCACTGTGTCATGCTTTACAAATCGTTATACATGTAATTACTGAGATGGAGAAACAAATGTCAATCTTATTATTTGGGGGCAGTAAGGTGTTTGTGCAAGCAATTTTTGAGCACAATAACGCAAACATTTACACATCACAGCAATATCTGAGGTTCAGATAAGGCTGTTTATTAATTATATTGTTGATACTGAACAATTCAACTGACACAGATACTGTGGTTCAGTATGCTTGAATATGTAAAATAGACATAGAATAAAATTAAATCTTAACATCTTTACTGGGTCAAAAACATTGTAAGTTTACATGTTCTTCTGCAATAATCCAGCCCAGCACCTTGTAAATTCACCTTTGCTATGCAGAGGCTTTTAATGTTCAGTCAGTTGACCTAAAAATGTCAGGCAATTCTTACATGGAGCTCTTTTCTTCTTTTGGTTTTTGTATGCTGAGGAAATTAGGACTCCTGAAGATACACATCAGCTGTGTTCACACCTCACCAAGATGTTTCTGACAGCCTCTTGCTATTGTAGGAGAGATTTTCTAATCAAAACAGCATGAAACCTTATCAATTCATTGCTGAAAGATGACAAAATCTTGCAAAAAAAAAAAAAGAACACAAGGCTGTTTTAATGAAGCATAAACCTTTCTTTATATGATATATCATCAGTATACCTCACAGAGATTTGACTCACGATGAGCTGGCTACACTCTGATGGAGTATGACATTGCAGACACACACCCCTCCACGCACATTATTCATAGCTCTCTGCTCCATTTCCTCAAACACATTTCTCACTATGTCTGCCTCCTTTTCACCTGCTCTTCGTAGAATCCTCAGAGAAATACAGGGGTGCCGTATTTCTGTGGGTGGATGGAGAGACAAGCGTGCGCATGACTCATCTGTTGTTTGTCTTTAGCTGGAATCTCTCTGAGGGAAATATTGTTTCAGGGAGATGGATTTCAGGTCTGGGCTTATATCTGGTTGACCAAAGGATTGTAGATAAGTGATGTTTGATTGGCTGCCTGGTGCTGTTATGGGGTATTGTGTTGCAGATAAGAACATATTTTCTCTGTATTCTGTTTTTGGTGATAAAAGAAGCTCAAATGAGGCATTTTGGGGATTTTGACATCTTGCAGTGCCTCTCAGTGGCATTTGGCTTTGGAGTCGAATGTGAATGCACTCTCAGGAAAAAATGGTACAAAACTGTCACTGGGGTGGTATACTTTAAAAAACTACTAATATGTATTCTTTAGGTACTAATGTGTACAATTTAGGGGTAAATAAGGTACAAAGATGTACCTTAGGGTACCATCCCACAGCTTTGTACATTTTTTTCTGAGCGTGTGCCACTGTAAAAAAAATTCCATAAAATTTACGGCAGCTGTGGTTGCCGGAATTTTACCGTAAAAAATACAGTAGCAACATTTTAGGTTTTATGGTTTTAACTTAAATTTACACTTAAATACCGTAATTATTAACTGATATAATGTTAATATACCAACCTATTTAAGTACTGAAATCTGTTTTGTACCTTTGTAATACACTGATAACCACCAAATGTAACACACAATCCTAATATACAAAACTGATAAGAAAAAAAAAGAAGCATAGTTATTTCAACAAAAAAACATCAAATTTGAAATGTAGCGCAGGGAATTATGGGAATGTCAATTTACGGTTATTCACTGTAAATTATTCGATCTTTTTCCACGTCCAAAAACTGTATACTACCGTAAAATTAATGTCCAATACATGTAATGGCCAATACTGGCCAGTTCATTTAATATTTAATTTAATTGTGCATGCTCATTTCCCCTATTTTCACATTTAGATTACCTTTGCTGTCATCTAACGCTCACGGCGCTCACTGTTTAATTTTTCATTTCTAAATGCAAATCTCAGTTGATTATCCATTTTTTTCATAATGGTTTTTCTTTATAATGTTGTGATGGTTAAATTTTGGTTTATTTCGATAAAATAGTATACAAATTTTAGAATGTTAATTAATAATAAATGGTTTGCATGTTTATAGTATTATGTCCTTTTAAAGTTCTAACATGTACCTTTAAGGTACTAATTTGTACCAATTAGGGGGAAGGATGTACCTTTTTGCTTTTGTACTGCCCCAGTGACAGCTTTGTACCTTTTTTTCTAAGAGTGAACTCCCTTTTTTTTTTTTAAATATAATTTTATCTTGTACACATTCCTAAATTCAGAGTTAAATGGGACCGAAAAGGTTTGTGAAGTTTTCAGCACCTCTTTCCTGATTTCCATGTCATGCATTGAAAGCACACAGACACTCACACATCGACACACACATAAATACCACTTTCACACTGCCCACAGTGGTAATTTATCCTTGATAGAGAGGGTTTCAGGCTGTAGGGCATCTTCAGATGGATGATTGTGTGATCCATTCAGACAATAATGAGTATGAATTTGCTGCTTTGGCCGCTGTGGGGGAGAGAAGACAGCTGCAGATGAGTTTGATTGGTTCAAAAGCACTCTTTGACTTCATGATGTTTTTCAGTCCTGTTCAATTTACTAAAGGACACCTATTCCCAAGGATGCTATTGACTTAAAGGCTTTCTACTAGGGGTGTAACGATTCACTAGTTTTCTCGATGCATCGATTATAAACCCTGACGATGCAATGCATCGATCTTGAAACATGGATTTTTGAATTGTGAATCAACGATTTCGGACAGTAATCGATTTAAAACGCTAAGAATCGAAATGAATCGCGATTTCTATTGCGATTCAATGCTTTCAAACTATATACACATTAAATTACTAGAAGCACGAATTAATGGAGACCTTGAACAGTGTTCGTGCCCTCGCATCTCTCCTTCACGCGCTCCACTATTTACCACCTGAGACTGTCACAGGATTGCGCTCGCGCTCCGTTTGTCTCACTGACACATTTTTTGAGCAGCTGATGTGTGATGATCTCTCCTTAGTACTCGTGGCCAGTAATGCTAAAGTTAAGTAGTTTTGCTTTTCTGTAGTTTGTTCGTTGCTATAGCAGACATCAGGCGCGTTTTCTTTCAGAATCATCATTTGCCGATGGAGAGGAAAAGTTAAATACTATAGCATTTTATTTTATGAAAATGAGATAAAGAAGAGCACTGAAAGAGAAGTGATCTCGCGCTCATAGAACATAAGACGTGCCAGGCTATATCTGCAGCTAATCTGATTAAAAAGCAGAATGAACTGATAAAACGTTAAGACAATAAATAAATACAATTTATGAATGATGCAGTCACAGTGCTAATTGACATATTTACAATACAGAAACTATAAAGTATATGTTCTACCTTATTCTGTGCAGGAAATTGATTGTTTGTAGTACTGTTTAAAACAATCATAAAATTGCCATTAGGAAAAAATTATAGATTACAAATGATTGATTATTGTTCAGGAGTGTATTTGATTTCTTATAGAAAATTCAAAGTAAGAGATAAGAAACTTGTTTTGTTTTTTTTCTCTTTAACCTATGGTTCTGTAACCATAAAGGCTGCTGTGTAATTTGCCCCCTTGACTGAGCATTTAAAGAATTTAGGGGAAGCATTTAAATAATCCTTGTGAATGCACTTAAAGAATGCAGAATCGATTCGTTAATCGAATCGAATTTAATTGTGAATCGAATCGAATCGTTCCGAATTTGCAAAAATCATTCTTGAATCGAATCGAAAACCTATGAATCTCAATGGAAAATTTATCTATTCAGCTTTCAGGTGATGTATAAATCTTAATAAAACAAAAATTTACCCTTATGACTGGTTTTGTGTTCCAGGGTCACATATTTTTTCCATTGCAACTTAATTTAGTGGTTTGCACTAATTTAAAGAGCACATGTATTAAGAATAAGATCTCTAAATTTAAGCTCTGCCAGTGTAGATTAGCATTTGTTTCTTTAAAGGCCAGCCCTGGTGATGTCATGACAATTTAATCAAAACTTTTATTTTCATCTGAATCTCTTTGCAGAGTGTCACACACAGGCAAGAGACAAGAGGAGTTCAGGTAAACAGAGGGGTTTATTGTCAATGCTGTGATGGTTAGAATCGAAGGCAGGTGAGATAGAGAGATATGAGAGAATTCTGGGTATCTTAGCTTCTTGGTAATCTGGGTATGATAGTAGTAGGAATCCTGGAGATGAACCGGGGCTGAGGAGAATCGGAATAGCGGAGACTGAATGGACTTCTGGAGGTAAGGAAACAACAGTTAGTAAAGCTTGTAAGGAGTCTGGCAATGTTCAGGTAGTGAACGGTAGACTGGACACTGGAATGCTGAGTGGAGTGAGAAGATATAGCGGGCTTAATTGGTGATGCAGGTGCAGGTGATCAGAATTCGGGTGATTGGGATCTAGTGTGTGTCGGAGGAGGTGACTGTGCTGACGTGAGTG
>NW_015540946.1:140543-142539 GCF_001515605.1 Sinocyclocheilus anshuiensis
TGTCACACACAGGCAAGAGACAAGAGGAGTTCAGGTAAACAGAGGGGTTTATTGTCAATGCTGTGATGGTTAGGATCGAAGGCAGGTGAGTAAGAGAGATATGAGAGAGTTCTGGGTATCTTAGCTTCTTGGTAATCTGGGTGTGATAGTAGTAGGAATCCTGGAGATGAACCGGGGCTGAGGAGAATCGGAATAGCGGAGACTGAAAGGACTTCTGGAGGCAAGGAAACAACAGTTAGTAAAGCTTGTAATGAGTCTGGCAATGTTCAGGTAGTGAACGGTAGACCGGACACTGGAATGCTGAGTGGAGTGAGAAGATATAGCGGGCTTAATTGGTGATGCAGGTGCAGGTGATCAGAATTCGGGTGATTGGGATCTGGTGTGTGTCGGAGGAGGTGACTGTGCTGACGTGAGTGGGCGACGAGGGCGATCGCGACTTCGGGGTGCGGGACGATTTGGATGGTTGCGGTGGAATTCTTCCAGCAGGGATGGATCCAGTATGTCGTCGCGGGCCACCCAGGACCTCTCCTCCGGTCCGTATCCTTCCCAGTCAATAAGATATTGTAACCGGCCGCCCTGTTGCCGCGAATTCAGGATTTCTTTCACCTTGTACACTGAGGGCTGATCCAGAACCTCAGGAGGAGGAGGTGCTTCTGGCTCGGTGGATCTGGAGGAGGAGGAAGAACAAGGTTTGAGGAGTGAGACGTGGAATGAGGGGTGAATTTTGTACCTGGGTGGAAGTTGCAGAAGGTAGGTGACTTGGTTGATCTGCCTCTGTATTGGGAACGGACCAATATAGCGGGGACTCAGCTTTTTACAGGGCAGGCGGAGGCGCAGATCCCGGGTGGACAGCCAAACCAGCTCTCCAGACTGGTAGGTGGGAGTAGCGGTACGCCGGGTATCTGCGAAGAACTTATGCCTCCGCACTGCTTGTTGAAGCTGGAGTCCCACACTCTCTCGCTCTCTCGAAACCAGTAGTCCACAGCTGGAACCTCCGAGGGCTCTTCTGTCCAGGGGAAGAGTGGGGGTTGGTAGCCGAGCATGCACTGGAAAGGGCTCAGGCCGGTGGTATTCTGACGGAGGGAGTTTTGTGCATACTCGGCCCAAGGAAGGTAGCGGCTCCAGCTGTGCTGATCGTCATGGCAGTATGACCGGAGGTAACGTCCGAGCTCCTGGATCCTTCGTTCAGTCTGGCCATTTGTCTGTGGATGGTACCCCGAGGACAAGCTTACGGTCACTCCCAGTAACCGGAAGAAGGCCCAATGTGGGACCAGGGTCTACGGGGCACGGGCAGTGGGACGAGCTTGCCTACGGGGAGATGACGTGGGGTTTTAGACATGGCACAGACTGAACAGCTTTGGACGTACCTGTTGACATCCTGGGTCATACTGGGTCACCAGTACCGAGCCTGGAGGAGCGAGAGGGTCCGTTGTCTGCCTAGGTGTCCAGAGCCCGGTACTTCATGCACTGAGCCCAGAAGGGTCTGACACTGGGAGGTGGGAACGTACGTCTTCCCTTCTGGGCAGCCCGGCGGAGCAGGTTCGGTGCGAGTGGCGTCACGGATATCCTGGTTAATGTTCCACTGTATGGGGCTGACGATCAGGGCTGGAGGGAGAATGGGTTCTGGTTCTGTTGGAATGCCGGGAGAGTGAAGACGGGATAGCGCATCAGCCTTGCAATTGCGATTTCCAGGTCTGTAAGTGATTGTGAATTGAAACCTTGTGAAGAACAAAGCCCATCGGGCTTGACGAGGGTTGAGTCTTTTGGCTTCACGGAGATATTGGAGATTCTTATGATCCGTGATCACTGAGAAAGGGTGATTCAGGGCGGCTGGGACCAGGGGAAGTGGGTATGGCAGTTTTACCGTCTGAGAGTTCAGCATGCGATAGTCGATGCACGGCCTCAAGCCCCCGTCCTTCTTGCCCACAAAGAAGAAGCTCGAGGCTGCCGGGGAGGTGGATGGGCGGATGAAACCTTGCTTAAGAGCATCCTGGAT
>NW_015540946.1:142907-145921 GCF_001515605.1 Sinocyclocheilus anshuiensis
CGGTAGGCACTAAGGAGGGCCGCCTCATTCCAGCCACTAGTCACCGCTAGTGTGCAAAATTGTAGTGTGTACTCCCTGGTGGTGGAGGAGCATTGACGCAGGTGCAGAAGTTGGTCGGACACAGAAAGCTCTCCCGTCGTGGAGCCAAACACTTTTATTTTAATTATTTTTGAAAGCATCATAGGAATTAATTATGGCACTATCAGCGTTCCATATTGCTCGGGCCCATTCCAGCGCTTTGCCGTTTAGGAGGGAAATTAAGAAGGCTACCTTCGAACGTTCCATTGTGAACTTCTGCGGCTGCATCTCTATAAACAGAGGTGACTGTGCTGACGTGAGTGATTGCGATGATTTCCTGACACAGAGATGAATATTCTTATAATGAATTATTCAAATGTGCTCCAAGAAGTTAAAGTTGATGATTGAAATCTCTGCATAAATTGTGAAAAATTCTGTTTAGAAATCGCACAGGCATTTTATTCATTATTCATGCAATTGAGCAACCTAAGAGGGGAAAAAAAAAAAAAAAAAAACGTGGACAATGAGTTTGTAGCTTGCCATTTACTTTAGTACACTGGGAGAAAAGAAAAAAGAATAAAGTTAAACAGACTAGTATGTTGTTCTGGGGTTATACAGAAACATTCCAACTCAGAATCCTATCCTATCTTTGGAATCATGGTAATTTCACTTAGGAAATATAACTTTTTTCTTAATGTCTGTTAAGGGTGTGTTTACACTTGTAGTGTGGTTCTCTTGGTTCTTTTGGTCCAGACCAAAAAAGTAAATGATGCATTGATTTAGTCCTGATTCGCTTAATTCACATTGGCTACATTTACATGCAACCAAATAATCCGTTAGTAATCGGATTGATGGCTCCATCGGACTGAAGGGGTGGTGTAGACCTTTTCTAATCCGATCGAGAGGACATGTAAACACTTGATTTGATTGAAAACTGAAACTGGAAAGTACTGCGCATGTGCAATTACACAAAAATGGCATAATGACGTATATTGCGTGGAACGAGCTGTTGTTTGTGTTCGTAGAATGAAGTGCCTTAAATGACTGTCATATTATTCTAAAATTCTCAGTCCTCACTTTATACTCTCAACAACAGATGGCTTGTTTTGGCCACGGGAATGGGAGGTTTTACTGCTTGATAAAAATAAGCAGCACGACACAAAGCTTCATGTGCTTCTCGTCTCCTAATTAGGACCCGAAATAGATAAATATTAAATCTGCTCTTTAAAACAAAGAAAAGAAGCAATAGTAGGAGAATAGTATGTGCAATTCTCCTCATGATGTTGATGACATCAACAAGATCTGCTGTATAAAACTTACAGCAATGCAAAGACCAGCTCTTCTTTATACATCAAAAGGGCCTGTCTGAAGTAGTTGATCATGGTTCAGTTTTAATAATCAATGTGGATTCTAATTACGTCTCTCTGAGTAATTAGAATCCACATTGATTATTAAAACTGAACCATGATCAACTACTTCAGACAGACCCTTTTGATGTATAAAGAAGAGCTGGTCTTTGCATTGCTGTAAGTTTTATACAGCAGATCTTGTTGATGTCATAAAGTGATTGGGGAGCCTTAAGGGCATCGTCATTTGAATTTAAAGCCGTCATTATGAATTGCTAACTAAAAATGATTTTGTAAAAAAAATTAAATTTGTATTACATAGTAAATCTGAGATGCTCAGATGTGAAAATGTTTTGTGAAAGCACATGTGGAAATGGTAGATGATTGAGCAGTGACTCTAGTTGTGAGTGACTAATCTGTGAATGTCCATTTGAACAACAAAATGTCTTGCTGTATGTCTGAGATCAGATGTTTTTAAAAAACTTAACATGTCAGAGTAAAGATGTGTCAGAAGAACGAGACCTTCATTATTTGTCATCTGGATAGATAGCAACCTTTAGTCTTTAAAACGTCTTTCAAAACTTGTGAGTCTCACGTCAAAACTTTAATGATGCTAACTTTCCAGTGAGACCATTAGGTAGCCAGGAAATGAACCAAAATGACAATCCATAGCAGGAAGCAATAGGAAGCATTCTGACTATGACGTCAATTAGAGGTTGACCGAAATGGGTTTTTCACTGGCCGATGCCGATATTTAGAAATCAAGGCAGCCGATAGATATATGATGCCGATTTTTTTGGCCGATATGTTTGGCCGATTTTATTTATTTTTTCCTTCATCTCATAAAAGTGAGTTTGAGTAAATGATTATTGCAGGGTACAAGATAGTAATAGTAGTAGTAGCCTAATTCAGAGTAATACTACATGGCTCAAAACTTAAGCACCTTCTCAAAATACATGCTTTTTGTTTATGTTTGCTGACAGACACCAGTGTTTCCCACAGACTTGCAAATGCTAATTCATTCTATACCAGCAGGAGACGCTGTTGGAGTGGAGATATAGCGGTTTCCCCGGTAACAGCTGTAATCTAATAAGCACTGTGACTGCGCTCACAAACGCTAACGTTACTTTATCGGGCGTTACAGGAAAGACGAAATGAAAATGACACCGAAGCTTTTCTGAAGACGGTCGGTTCTTTTCAAAGATACATTCATATGAAAACACCCACGCTGCATTTTAATTTTGAAACGTGCAGTGATCAGTTTATTCAACGAGGTAATAACTTGTATGGGAAACACTGGACACTGCTATAAGTCAAATTGCAGCACAATCGGCCGATGCCGATTAATTAAAAAATGCCAAAAATCGGCTGGCCGATCAATCGGTCGACCTCTAACGTCAATAGATCAAATGTATAATTAGATTTGTTATTCACAGAGTGGTAGCTGAGAAGTTAATTGAAGCATTTATGAAATAATCCAGGCTGGCCAAACATTTGGTACATTTTCCTGTTTTGACTCCATTTGTGGTTTTTAAAGGGGTCATATGATGCGATTTCAATTTTTCCTTTCTGTTTGGAGTGTTACAAGCTCTTGGTGCATAAAGAAGATCTGTAAAGTTGCAAAGACTAAAGTCTCAAATCCAAAGAGAT
>NW_015540946.1:146214-151541 GCF_001515605.1 Sinocyclocheilus anshuiensis
TCAGAGCACACCTCGCTTTTCAGACCGATGAGCTTTGTAAAAATCGACACGTTTCAGAAAGGCGGGGCATAGAGGAGAAACAATAATGTACAGTATGTGGAAAATAATGTTTTTTGAACCTTAAACCACATAAACATATTTCATTACACCAAATACACAAAATAATGTTCTTTTTAGCAACATCATATGACCCCTTTAAATAACTGGAGTCTTCCAGATGATCATGCACATCCAGATGGTCTATATTCATCTGTGTTGGGTTTCTCGAGGAGGATTGCAAAGAGAGAAAGAGAGACACATAAGAAACGAAAATCTGTATGAGAAATATTTGTCATTGTCATGCATCATTACAAAGTAGGTCCATTGCCCCTCTCCAAAAAAAATTGTATTCCCACTGAAATTTAATCCTTGCGTATGAATAAAAGTTAAGAAAACATTGTTTCCTTGGAAAATAAAAATATTTTTTTTCCACTACTGTGAGTGTTATAAAAATGTATTGCTTTAAATAGTTCAAATACCTCAAATTAGTGAAACAGCTTTAATATTTAGCTATAAGAAACAAAAAAAATTATTCTGCGTAACCTGTAAATACAGACATTTGATCCCTCTGTCTAAGGTTGTTCTCAATATTTATAATAATTTATTTCAGTGCACTTATAATTACCAAACTTTCTGTAGCTAGTTTTGGGGTCTTTGAAGTATTAATGCGTGATGATATTGAAGCTGCTCCCTCTGCCAAATACAGGCCTCAACCCATTTACATTCTTTTCTTCTTGTTCTTGTCCTTGTCCTTGTCCTACTTCATCTTTTTAAAATTGCATTGACATTTTAAGAGAGCATTTCTATGGGCGACATGCAGTTTATGCAATAACAGGTCAGTGCAGTTATTGAGTGGGTTAACATTGAAGCTCGCTATAGAGTAAAAAAAAAAGAAGTGTTTTTATTTCACGTAATTGTGACATTATATCTCACAAATAAGGCTTTTTTTTTTAGAATATTCAGTTGTTCGATAAATCTGATTTACGTTTTCTTATAAATTCAGCTTTATATCTTATAATTGCAACTTTCTCGTAATTGTGACTTTTTTCTTGTAATTGCGACTTTATATCTCACAATTACAAATTTTTCTAACAAATACTATTTTATGTATGTAGCTGCAAATCCTACCTTGCAATTTAGGTCTTAACTTTATCTCAAAATTGTCAAAATTCAAGGGTACAACATCATGTAATTTATGTTGTAGAAGAAAAATAGTTACTACTCTTAAAGTAATATTTGACCTTATTTTACTCGTATATCTGTTACTCATCTCTAGGGTTAAGTACCGTTCACATTTTAACCCTTACGGTACCGGTATCGGTACCTGAATTTCGCTGCCGGTACCCAACGGTACCTTTTTTCGGTACTTTACTCTGTGTAATTACAAAAACATTTATTTCAGTGAAAAAATAAGTCCAAAAGTCTCAATTTCAACATTTTGAACAATAGGGCCCTACAAACTTTTTCTTTCTTTCTTTCTTTTTTTCCCCAGAAATTCTTGTTTTAATTTTTCTGAAAATCAAATGAAGGCATTAAACATTTATTTTAAATCAAATGAAAATTGAAGGAAGAAAAACTGTGTGAATATTCCTTTAAAGAATTTTGAATAGGCTAATAATTGTATTATTTTTTTCTACAATTAAGTGATTAATCTGGTTGTAATATTTATTTTTATAATTTAATTGTTTTATTTAAATTTGATAGAAAATGGAATATTTTAAGATGTACATTATACTGTACAAAAGTAATACAAGAGTAATATCTTTCTGTTACATGTTTGGCACTGATGATGCAATCAACAGTATAGTGCACCTAGTGACTAAACATCTTGAGAATCCTAAGGCCTATGCCAGACTGTTGTTTGTAGATTTTACTTCAGCCTTTAACACTCTGCAGCCTCATGTTCTCTTGAAAACACTGCAGCGGATGAATGTCAACCCCTTTATTATTAAGTGGTTCCACTCATTTCTGACTAATCGTAGTCAGCAGGTCAGGGTGAATAGGACGTTGTCTAAACCTTTGACCATCAACACTGGCGCTCCTCAGGTGTGTGTTAGTTCCCCAGTACTGTTCACACTGTACACTAATGAATGTACATGTAGTACTGCTAACAATTACATGATTAAGTTCTCTGATGATACAGTCAAAGAAGCAAAGGAACATCACAGGGGGTTAATAGAGGAAAACCTCCAAACTATGAACTCTAAAAAATTATGGAACTCAATGAAAATAGCCACCAACATGAAACCTACTAAGAAATCTTTGCATGTTGTAGATGAACTGGAAAAAGCTAATGAGTTGAATTATTTTTATAAGAGGTTTGACAATCATCCTTTCTCAGTTGAATGTGATATGGTGCTTGATAGTATTGCTATTGATGATACTGATAGGCTAGAGATTGACCCTAAATCTATCAACAAGGTTCTTAAGCAAATCAATGTCAATAAGGCCACAGGTCCAGATGGCATCTCTGCTTTTCTATTAAGAACATGTGCAGATGAACTGACACCTGCCTGGTGCCCCATTTTCCAGAGGTCCCTGCATTCTCACACTGTACCGACACAATGGAAAAAGGCAATTATTACACCTGTCCCTAAGAAACCCTGCCCGCAGGAAAATAACGATTTTAGACCTATTGCCTTAACTTCTGTTGTGATGAAGTGCATGGAAAAGCTCATTATGAGCAAACTACAGCTTGATGTAGGCCCACAGTTAGATCCCTACCAGTTTGCATATAAACACCAGAGAGGCACTGATGATGCAATCAACAGTATAGTGCACCTAGTGACTAAACATCTTGAGAATCCTAAGGCCTATGCCAGACTGTTGTTTGTAGATTTTACTTCAGCCTTTAACACTCTGCAGCCTCATGTTCTCTTGAAAACACTGCAGCGGATGAATGTCAACCCCTTTATTATTAAGTGGTTCCACTCATTTCTGACTAATCGTAGTCAGCAGGTCAGGGTGAATAGGACGTTGTCTAAACCTTTGACCATCAACACTGGCGCTCCTCAGGTGTGTGTTAGTTCCCCAGTACTGTTCACACTGTACACTAATGAATGTACATGTAGTACTGCTAACAATTACATGATTAAGTTCTCTGATGATACAGCTATCCTGGGTCTCATATTAGATACATCAGATTCCGTTGCATGTAAACATGAGGTTCAGAACTTTGTTCAGTGGTGTGACAAGCATTCTCTCATCATCAACATTAAGAAAACAGTGGAGATGGTGTTTGATCCCAAATCCATTGGAGACCACTTACCAGCGGCCATCAATGACCAGAACATAGCCCAGGTTGATTCCTACAGATATCTGGGCATACACATTGATAAACTGACATGGAGTGTTCAGGCATTGTAATTGAGAGCCTCAATTAATAATTTAATCTTATTATTATGATGATTACAGGTGTGTTGTATGATGGGTAGTGTGCAACTGGTTGGTTGATGGCAGTTTGTGTATGTATTGTAGGTATTGTGTGTGTGTATGCGTGTGTATGTATTGTATTATGTTACTTATTTAAGCAGCAGTCACTGGATTGTATGTGTCCAAGACAATTTTCTTTCGGGACAATAAAAATCTAATCTAATCTAAACCGTACTTTTATTTTGACAAGTTGCCATGAAGCTACTGTGTGTATACAGTATGATGATGCTAGTTTTCTCAAATGAAACGGTAAAATTGTGAGACGCAGAGGCCGAAAATCACCGCGAGCATCACGCATGCTTCAGTATTTGTGTAGTAAACAAAACCGCGTTTCCGCCATTCATACATACAGAGGCAAGCGGAACATGCAGGATTCATATTTAAACCATATTTTTGCATTCTAATATTCACAGACACTAGTAGGGCTGTGCGATTAATCGGAATCGTCATAAAATCGCGATTTGAGTGCGCGCGATTTCTAAATCGCTTTATAGCACGATTTTCCGTGCCCCCGACCTCCCGCAGTATGCTATCCGAACCAATCAGAATGCAGTGCGCCTAAATGGAGCACGAGAACAGAACCGACCGGGCGGGCATACAAACGTAACGCCAGGTTCACGTCTGTGGTGCGTATTTTTTCCGCGCCCATGTTAACGGATCAGAGCGTTCACACTGCATGCGATTGCAGTCTGGCAGTGCGCTCCAGGTCATGCTGCGATCGTTTCATTATTCGCTGTAAAAAATAACATGGATTGGCACGGAAATTTAGTAATTACACCATAAATGCATATAATTAAAGTCTACTGTTTCACAGTCAACACATGGCTTTTTGGCTAGATTTAAAACAAGGAAAAGAGCACTTTTAGACAAACAAGGCAATAATAGACGGCACTCGTGGTGGTAGTTAAAGTTATATTCATTCATTCATTGTACCAATTTCGGTACCAAAGCAAAACACAAAAACATGCTAATTGAACAACATTTTTATTAATAACGTTAAACAAAATGGCACAACAAATCTAGTTCAACATCTGAGGCAACGCCACAAAGAGTTATATGACCAATGCATGGACACAGGATTTTTTTTTCTGCCATATGTCTATTCTAGAGACATTTTGTTACACCTTTACTTAGTGATTATTTTGCCTTATGTCTGTTCTAGAGACGTGTTACAGCTTTTTGATAAAGCTCTAATTGGTGTTCTTTTTGAAATATGTATCAAATTCACACTGAATGCATTTATGACTGTAAAGCATGTCTGTGTGTGTCAAAGTCGTGATTAAAATCGAAATCGCAAAATTGATCAAAGAAATCGCACAGCCCTAGACACTAGTTCATATCGCGATTCGAATTAAGTGGCAGTGGCTACTAGGGCTGTGCGATATTGAAGAAAAATGCGATATGCAATACCTTGTTAAAAAATGCGATATTCGATATGCGATACGATATTGCTTAAAGTGTGAAAAATCTATTTAAATGATATTTTAAAATATTTAAAAATGAAAATTATATAACCAATTTCGTCAAGCAATTCTCTGCTATATGCGTCGAACTAAAACTTTGACCTTTTGCAACGTTTTGATTTACAATGGTGTGAAAAAGTGTTGGCCCCCTTCCTGATTTCTTAATTTTTTTGCATGTTTGTCACACTTTAATGTTTCAGATCATCAAACAAATTTAAATATTAGTCAACGATAACACAAGTAAACACAACATGCAGTTTTTAAATGAAGGTTTTTATTATTAAGGGAAAACAAAATCCAAAACTACATGGCCCTGTGTGAAGAAGTGTTTGCCCCCCTGTTAAAACTGTGGTTTATCACACCTGAGTTCAATTTCTCTAGCCACACCCAGGC
>NW_015540946.1:152025-177981 GCF_001515605.1 Sinocyclocheilus anshuiensis
CTACTTCACTTTGTCAGGCAGGTCCTATTTAAGAGATTTCTTGATTGCGAACAGGTGTGGCAGTAATCAGGCCTGGGTGTGGCTAGAGAAATTGAATTCAGGTGTGATAAACTACAGTTTTAACAGGGGGCAAACACTTCTTCACACAGGGCCATGTAGTTTTTGATTTTGTTTTCCCTTAATAATAAAAACCTTCATTTAAAAACTGCATGTTGTGTTTACTTGTGTTATCTTTGACTAATATTTAAATTTGTTTGATGATCTGAAACATTAAAGTGTGACAAACATGCAAAAAAATAAGAAATCAGGAAGGGGGCCAACACTTTTTCACACCACTGTAAGTAGCCTATTATTAAAATGATAATGATATCGCACGCCGTTGCGATATGCATATTGCGATATTTACATTTGCGATATTTCGATATATCGTGCAGCCCTAGTGGCTACTTTTGATTTATTCATCCAAAATTGACGAATTCCGTGGCATTCCGCACTATAGAGTAAATTACGTTTTTATGAATGGACTCTGCGATCCCGGCCGCGTTTTCGCACAGAAACCATATGGCCCTAGAAATGTAACCACACTTCACAACATTTCGGCTTGCCCTGTGTGTTGTTTGAACGAGTTGCAGGGGTGACCTCACGTCACAGGGTTTCTCTTTCTCTCTCTGTAGCGTATGCGCCCAGATGCGTTCTCAGGTACCGAAATTTGGCACCGATTGATTTAACGTGAATCGGTACTCTGTAGTACCGACGCAATTCAGTCGGTACCCTTAAAAGTACCGAGTTCGCTACCCAGCCCTACTCATCTCTTCTGGTTTCAGGACTGCAAACTGAACCACTAATTGAGCTTTACTCATTTAAGGAGAGCTGGCGAAATAGAGATAGAAGAAGTCTAGAATATATTTTTGATGCTTGCACACGCGCTTGTAATGATGCCTTGGCGTTAGCATGTCTACCTACACATGTGGCCAGTGATAAAACTATGAGTCATTCATCACTGTCTTCTTGGAATTTAATCTCTGTCGTAACCCCTGTATTCCCTCTTCAGGCTGACGGGACCTGAAAGCATAAAAACAGGGATATTTTAACTTGTCAATAATAGACTGTTGTGTGCAGTCCTTGACATTAACGTCCGTAACATAAATGTCTGACAGCAATTGAAAATTACACAGTAAGGCTTTATCAAAGCTGATGCACTTCTGAGAACACCAGAATACTTGATGACCTCATACTAAGAAAAAACTAAATATAATATAAATATGAATTAAATCTGTACATACAAACAAAAATGAATGAGAAACAGAGCCTACTTTTTTCCATTACGTATGTTTATCTACGTTTGAGAGGAGAACGATCACATGATTCCTGCCGTCTTCTTTCCTATTGGCTGTCGCTCCTGAAAGTCGCTCTTCGTTTGCATAAAGTTGAAGGATTCTGAACTTTGTCACGTCGCTGGACACGCCCCATCCGTCGCCAACGGCCGCTGTCGCAATTGTCGCCGGAAATCGTCAGCTCTCCATTGAAATGAATGGGATCGTGTCGCTTTGTCGCTTGTAGTGTGAACGGGGCTTTAGGAGCAAATTTTATAAATATCCACATGCAGAAGTGTACAGCTGTATATTTTTTTCTGAAATATCTCCGTAAGATAATCAGTACTTTTGGATGAGAAATTCTGATCACACATTTTCTACTATTTTTCATACCACTGTTTAAATAAAATGTTCACATTGCTCTGTTAGTGTGGTTAAAGGAATAGTTAACCCAAAGTGAATGGGTGCCATCAGACTGAGAGTCCAAACAGCTCATAAATCAGAATAATCCACAAGCAATCCACATGACTGCAGTCCATTAATTAACATCTTGTAAAGTGAAAAAATGTGTGTTTGAAATTCATCAAGCTGTTTTAAACTTCAAGCCATTGCTCCCAGTAAAAATATGAGCCTTCTATTCACAATATTGCTTTTTAAAGTAAAAAAGTAATATAGTCTGAATCAGGAGAGAAATATGCACAGATCAAGCACTGTTTACAAGCGTAAACAGTCCAAAACATGTTGGTGGATTTTGAGAGTACAACGGGATAGACTTTTTCTTGGGAGAAAGCATTATTAAGGATTATTTACCCATATTTTTGCCAGAAGTGTAGGATTGATGTTAAAATGCCTTAATGATGGTTTTGCTTCTTACAAACACACAGTTTTTTACTTCACAATACATGAGTTGATGGACTGGAGTCGTATGGATTACTTGTGGATTATTGTGATTATTTATTTATTTTTGGTGAGCAAGTGATGATTTCTCCAAATTTGTTCAGATGAAAAAACAAACATCTACATCTTGGATGGACTGAGGGTGAGTAAATTTTCATCAAAATTTAATTTTTGGATGAACTATTCCTTTAATCTATTTCAGATAAAGCAGCTGTTTCACTCTCACAGCAGTCTGCAAACTAATAAAGTTTCTGCGGCAGAGTCGCCTTCTTGAAACCAACATCACAACATTGAAGTGAATTGCTATTACACTGAACAAAAAACAAAAATTATTTACTTAATATTTCTTTTGCAAGTTTTTGCAAACATTTTTTAAAGTAAATTTAAGTATAGAAGTAAGTCAAATCTACTTAACTAAGTTATGTAAAATTAACAAACGGAATAAGTAAATTTAACTTGGCCAGTTAGAGTTTGTTGAGTAATTTCTACTTAATCATTTGAAGTGTACTCTGCAATTTTCAAGTACATTTTACTCAATCATTGTTTGTAAACTTTACTCTAGCAATGTAGCACTGAAAAAAAGCCATGCTATTAAAGCTTATGGTTCACTTAGTAACATCTAAGTAAACATGGCAGTAGTAGACAGCTTGTTACACTTTCTAAGATAATTTTCAAGCGACAGCTGAAAACTCATCTCTTTCGAAGCTACTTGACTTCATCATCATCATCATCATCATAAAAAAAAAAAATTCTCTCTTTATTTATTCCTTCTCTTTCTAGCTTGTACTTATTTGAACAATGTCTAGAAACTTGGTATTACAAGCACTTCCTGTGTCTGTTTGCCTCTTTAAGAAGAATCGCTTTATGTATCCCCCAACTGTAAGTCGCTTTGGATAAAAGCGTCTGCTAAATGACTAAATGTAAATGTAATTGTATAATATGTCTATATAATAAAGTTAATACACAAATTAACACAGAGACCCTAAATACTTGGTACACAATGACAATACACAATGACAGTAACAACCAGTGGATAGCTTTTGAGTATAAATAGCTCATTTCTGAACCCCAGATGTCACAAAAAAGCAAGTTACTAAATCTAACAACAAAAGCAGTGAAAAATTCAACCTTATTAATTATTCATGCCCCACTGCATGATGGGAACACTAGTAGCATTACTTTGATACTCAAAGAATCATTGTAAACATAACAAACAATTCCAAGTAAAATACTTAAAAGTTCAAACTTTAATTTCTATAAGCTTTAATTGAGTTCTTATATAGAATTTACTCTTTTTTTTTAAATTCTTGTCTGAACTAAATGATTTAATGTAGAAATTACTTTTGTTTTTTCATAGTATTTACTTCACAGAATAATTTTTATTAGTGTAGGGTGCATAGAGCTTCAGTAGGCATCAGTTTTTGACCAATGTGGACTAGACCTTTTTGTCGTTTAGCTAAAGGTGTGACTATACGAGACAACGGGCTAAAGAAAGAAGTGAAGACACAATAACTAACCTTCATTCGAGTTTGAGCAAATGCAATCTGTTGTAGTTGAGCTGAGGTACGACTTCATTTCTGAGTTCATTCCCAAAGCGTCACTTTAATTAACCTTTTCTATTCTCATTTTCTGAGAGGCTTTGCAATATTAAAATTAACCTCTCTGGAAATAAGAGACTGTGCACATATTAATGAACTAATCAATGTGACATCGTCAAGCATCTGTTTAGAAAGCAGAGCATGGAGACGTTGTACTTCTCATAACCTGACACTAATTTTTAAAGCTGCAATTTAGTTTGTATGGCAGTGTCATTAAATGTTTTATTAATGTTAGTGTTACTTCTTACATTTAATGTGATTAAAAGCAGATTAAACAAATTAATTTGTGCAATATAAAAAAAAAAGCACTCCAAAGGTTGCTTTTAGGATAGAAATATAACTCTTCTTTCATTAAGTCTGAATATTAAAAAAGAAAGTAGAAGAACTACGAAAAGTTTGCCGTCTGCTTTAAATGTTGTTACCATATCAACTGTCAGTATATAACCACATCCCCCTCTTTTGTCTATCTTTCACTTTGATTTCTCGCCAAGCTCTAACTTTTAATGGTAACTGAACCAGATGACTGTGGTTGTTCAGTCATGAGATTTACCCACTGTTTCACCTTGATTTCGTTTATTTACTAAAACCACAATTACAATTAACAATTTTTGTTAAAGGGGTCATATGATGCGATTTTAAAATTTTCCTTTCTCTTTGGAGTGTTACAAGCTCTTGGTGCATAAAGAAGATCTGTAAAGTTGCAAAGACTGAAGTCTCAAATCCAAAGAGATATTCTTTATAAAATGTAAGAGTCAGCCACGCCTACCTAAAACGGCTCGTTCTAACACGCCCCCACATATCTACGTCACTATTGGGCGGCGTTGTGCAACTCTTCCCACATCTTCACGCAAAGAAAGAAGGCATAACTTTTATTCTCGCTGTAGTATTGTTGCCGCCGCCCCATGTCGTGGAGGCGCTGCGTGCTTCGTTGTGAAAGCGTAACTACTTTGTTTGGCCTTCCAAAAGAGGACGATCTCGCTTCGTCATGCCAGGAAGCTGATCCGTGCTGGTCGCTGAGGAAATACTTGAACTTCGCGCTGTCGATCGCCGGATCGGCTTTCACCGTGGACGAAGCGGAGTCCAGCCCGGGGTCGTCACGTGGTTGCCGCAGGCATCACAATATGGTAAGGGACGTAACATTTCCGTCACACGCTTGAGGAATTCGGCCAATCACAACGCACTGGATAGCTGGCCAATCAACCGATGAGCTTTGTAAAAATCGACGCGTTTCAGAAAGGCGGGGCATAGAGGATAAACAATAATGTACAGTATGTGGAAAATAATGTGTGTTTTGAACCTTAAACTGCATAAACACATTTCATTACACCAAATACACAAAATAATGTTCTTTTTAGCAGCATCATATGACCCCTTTAACAATCTGAACACCAAAGAGAGCCTATAAACTCAAAAAAGGCCCATTCATTTTTAATTCACTCAATTGTTTTTTCTTTTTGTAGTATTTGGAAGCACCTGTCTAATTGGCCATTATTCAATTTACTGCTGTGGTGTTTAGCTCTGAGTAATAGTATCATAAGTCATACAGTGCAGGGGTTGACTGTTGTCTTTCCAAGGCCAAGTGGAAGCATTTAAAGAAGCGTTGGACAAAGGAAATTAAGAAAAATACATTTTGTTCTGCCCTCTTTAACTTATACCTTGTCATTGGTGGCTTTACAAACTGCAAAACAAAGAAAAGTTGTCATAATGATTTAATTCAGGGTTAAGGCCCGTTTACACCAAGAATGATAACTTTATTAGTATCCACATGGACGATATTGTCTGTTTATTCTAAGCGCATGCTTATCTGCCGCTTTAAATTCTCGAGCTGGGGTCCGTTCTTTGTACCTCGCTCAGTACATCTGATATGATTTGACAGATGCCGGATATTTTAATTGTGAATCAGTTGATCTCTGGCTAATTTGTTTCTTCAAACAAGTTTGCGGATTTGATTAAAATATCTGGATTAAGTTTTCTGAGATTACTACAGGTTCTCGTGTTCATTAGAAAGGGCAGATTTATTGACACTTGAAACCATGATCAGCAATGCAGCGATTGGCTGGCGGCAAGATAGCAACGTGATGACATCTTATAATTAAGCTCGAGGAAGCAAAATGACATTAAAGTCCTAGCTAATAGATTAATCTAATGTGTAACTGTTTGTTACATGATGCCCAATTTTTATTTTTCAGTATTTTAGTATTTGTACAGTCTTTACACTTTTCAGTGTCAAAAGTATTGTAATTAGCAATTCATTTAATTTTACCTTTGAAGTGGATTTGCGACACATGACATCATTAATTAAAGTTTCTTAATCCCGTAAGACATAAATGACTATTCATATTAATTTCATATCATAAAAGCATTTTGAGATTTGAGAAGTGGTCTGTATCTCCTGCTCTGCATCAAGCCACCCGCATAATAACTGTCACCATTCAAATTAATGTACGTCTCAGACAAATTGTATGTGATATATGTATGACTCCAATAAAATTGAGATAATTATTCCTTCACGAATAAATCTCTCAAAGAGTAAAACTGGCCATGTCTATTATTACAGATTACACAACATTTTAATTATTCTCAAATTAATTTTCATCTTTTTTTAAATTATTTATTAAATTATTTTCCCCGATTCAGTAGGGGTACACTTGTAAATAAATAGCAGTGGCTGGGCCGATTCCGCGTCTGCGATGCTTCACGACAGAAAGACTAGCATGTTTAATTTTTTTTCCGTTGTCCATGACAAGTTCTGTCACATTGGTGACGTTGACCAATAGCAGCACAGAAGCTCTTTCATACACCGGTTTCAAACATGGCAAAACGAAAGAGAGATGATGGTGCTGCTAGGTAGAATTATGAGATGGAGGAAAGGTTCGTGGAGCTGTGGCAACCTGTATGATGTGTCATCGAGGGACTACCATGACAGAACAAAGAAAGAAAAATGCTGGCGAACTATAGCGGAAGCGCTTCAGCAATGTTTATACTCTTGTTTTCTGAAGTCAGTCGCTAGTTACGCCTTCTCGATGACATCACGTGCATCATTAAAGACGGCACGTGATGAATGGCCGAGAAGCAACGTGTAGTCTGACATGCTTCTTGTCCACGACAAGATTTTAGGAGTCAAAATCGTGTAATCTGACACAGTGACTATCGTGACCGACAAAAATATTGTGTAGTCTGAACCCGGCATAAGAGAGACATACAAAATGTGCACAGCTGTACTGTAGGTCCCAAGGACTGGAATTGAGAACCACTTTTTTTTTTTTTTTACTGTATTAATCAACAGAGTTTTTTCTTTTGAGCAGAGAACTTGTCTTGTCTGCATTTGTACTTGAGTTTTTATCAGTTAGCAGGCTCTTTATCCAAAATACACCTATTATGGGGAGATATTTGCTAGTTTGCTGTTTGAATGCCTTAGATTGATTTATTGACCTGAGAAACAATTACCATCTGAATGGTGTTAATGTCTGCAGGGTTTGACACAACACATTCTTGCCTTATCTGAAGAACTGTCTCGATCATTTTCATGCTGAAGGTCACAAACACATAAACAGTCCCGTTCTCCTATGGAAGCCTTGTTGTGACATTTATAAGAATGAACATCAGACTGTTATTCAGGAAGCAGAGAGAACACAATGCAACAGTTCTTCATAAATTGCATTGCTCCTCTGTAGTTCCTGTGCTGCCCACAATAAGCCACAGTGATGTGTCTTTAATTGATGGGCAAGCATTAATCTGAGGATGATGGGAATTGCACCTGGGCAGGATGAGGGGACTGGGGTTAATTGATTTTAGGGGGCGGTTAGATAATTCCTGGCTTCTCTCTTCGGCGCTGACATTCAAGGGCCGTGAATTTCAGCATTGAGTGAAAGAGTGATTCAGACCCTTTGTTCGAACTCGCCATATAGATCTGAATAAGATTGTGCCAAACGCCAAAACGGATCGTATAAATAGTAATGAAATTGTGATGGGTCTGAGCAATGTTTTAGTTCATACTTACGGTATGGTCTTAATTAGTAGAATTTACAACGGATTTCATCACTGATGAAGTGTAACTCAAATGAGTGGTAAAACATCCTTCAACAGTCCAGTTGCTATGGAAGCCTGTTTCTGACAGTAAATTCTATCGGTCTATCTAGCTGTCTGCCTGTATGGCTACGTTCACACTGCAGGCAAATGTGGCCCAAATCCGATTTTTTTACTCACATGTAGGGATATGCCGGTATCAAAGTTTCATGTTGTGATTAATTTCTAATGCGTTTATCACGGTATACGGTATTATCACGGTATTGAAGTTTAGTTTAAAAAAGTGCTGTCATAATACAGTATAACAGGTTTAATAGCTTTTTTCTTATAACAAAAATAACAACATTTAAATGCAATAAAGCAATAGAGAAAAATGTATAAAGTTAAGTTTTACACAGATTAAAGTGCAAAAGAACTATAAAGACCAATAGGTATCCCTTTACAATAAGACCTCATTAGTTAACCTTAGTTAATGCATTAACATTCACAATGAGCAATAGCTACATTTGCTACAGAAGTTATTAATTATTAGTTATTAAGTCTTAATTCATGTTAGCTCATTAAATAACACATTACCGAATACCGGCACAAGTCTACTCACATGTGACTCGGATCTGTTTTTCTCATGACAGTGTGAACCGCACAAACCACATGGAATCGGATCTTTTTAATTCCGATCTGTGCCACTTCCATATGTGGTACTAAATCCGATACAGGTCAGATGTTTTGGAATGCGACCGTAGTGTGAACAGTCATATCGGAATTCATGCGACTTTTATGTCACGATTCTGCGCTCATGGGAGTCACTTCAAAGATTTTACATACCCAAAGTTATCAAGACAGTTGCGAAAGGTAGTCAGTGGAAGTACAGTGATGTGTCAGAACTCATACACTCTGGAACTCATACACTCAAAATGCTGGGTTAAATACAACCCAGTGCTGGGTAAAATAGGGACAAACCCAGCAATTGGGTTGTTTTGACCCAGCGGTTGGGTTACTACCCAGAAGGTTGGGTTAAACATTTAACCCAACCAATAGACCAAGCGAGTTGTGGGTGTGTGAGTTCGATGTGATGCTTCCCTCAAGCTTTCTTCCAGGCTTTAGGTGCTATTAGAGATTTTGACCATATTTTCTGAACCCTTCAAACATTGCAATCAAACACAATCATGCAAACAGCATCGCCACTATCACTTCCCTGCATGCATATGTAATTCCCCCAGTCAGTGTGGATCATGGGATTCATAAACTCACTGCTGGCCTCTGGATCTGGCCTGATGAAGCTTTCATCTGCTTCACTGACTCTGACCATTTGGTGAGTTAATTATAATACTATTCCTGTCTCTGTGTTTATTAAATGCAAAGTGATGAACAGAATAACAGATGTTTCTATAATGACTCATTTGATTAAAATATGCATCAGATGTGTTCATTGACGTGGTGTGACTCGCTAAGAGTCAATAACAAACTCCTGTTCATCCACAGAGCTGAAATTTTATGTTTGAGCTGCATAATTGAACTAATTTCTCATATATTTGCCTTAGCCATTACTCTTTTTTTTTATTTTATTATTTTTTTTTTATACAGTACACAGAATTGTGTGAAGGCCAGTTAATTAACTCTAATTGCTAGTTAGCTGTGAGTAAATTACTGAAGGCAATCATTAAATCTCAATTATGTGATTGGTCTTGTGGAAATGTGGTCTTTTTATAGCATCTATAGATGCAAGCCACTACTATGAGGCTCGGTCCTACCCCTGGACATTTAAATTCATATGGTTTAGGTCCTTTTTGCAATCAAACGTCTAAAATGGCTAATCAAGGTCCTTGGTTTCACTTGAACAACTCAGCGGGAAGCTATTGGTGACTTGCAAATCAGTTCTTGGAAAAATGTGCAAGATTTAATCCATAATGCATAGTAGTGAGGGAATGTACAGGGGAGGAAGGGAAAATCGCAATTATGGCCCAAGTTTTGGCTCCTTCCTACTGGTCTTTTGGGTTGCTATGGAAGCATTGAGCACTAATTGCTTGGATGCTGGGGATATCTTTTGAACAACCTATCAAGTTTGTGCGTAGGGGTGTGTGTGCGTAAACTCCTGACAATTTGACACCACTTGCCAGAGCTATTTTAAACTAAAAGCGCAGTTAAGTAATGCTGGAAGGAGGTACATTTTGTTAATTTGTATAGAGCATCTGATTGCAGCTTTAAATGTCGTGAGTAAATTACTTTCCTCAGATGACAAAACAAGTTCCTGCTGCAGTGGAACGAGAACCATGTGTTCGTTTGCATGGACTGTACCTATGCTTGACTCAAAATCTAGGCTATTGCTAAGAAAACATCTCCTTAATATAATCCAATGATGAACAGGCTTGCAAACTTAGTGGGAGGAAAACTTAATTAAACAGACAACAAATATGTAAAAAGCTGTTATGAGCACACACAAAGAGACGCTGCAATTTCTGTCTGTTTTGCAGGGTGTCAACCCAGTTGTAATTGTTTTCTCCCTGTGAGGAATTGGTATAGTCTCTTTTCTTCTGTCTGGATCTGCACTGTCCTTGGAGTGAATTGAGAGAAGTTTCTATACAATACTGTTGGATTGTCTGTTTAGATCATCATACACAAATTGTAAGTAAATGTTTAAAAACACAAATCATTTACATGTTATTTTAAATCTGTTAAGTATAATCTTAAGCAAATCAAAATGAATGTATTAATTCAAAATACTGTACATTATTTTACATTATGTACTGTACGTATAATGTAATAACTTTATAGAATTTAAAATGATTAATTTTAGTTTTTAGTATTTAGATTTTTAGTTTATTTGGACACTATATTATTGAATTCTAATTTCAGCCATGAGATGAAAATAATTATGAACTTATCGGTCTTGGCCAGACATTTAATACCAGTGAATCCATATTAAAGTACTAAATGCTAGTATTAAGCATGCAATTACAACTTGGTAATACATTTTATCTGCATACTTTCTGATGTAATTATAAATCTGTTAAATGTAATCTTTAGCAAATCTCAAAATGAATTAATTTATACAAAATACTGTACATTACTATTATGTATGTAATGTAATAAATTCACGTATAGTATTTAAAACAGTTTATTTTAGTTTTGTTGTGTTTTGTTTTTAACTTTTAGACAAACTATTATAGAATTTTAGGGTGTATTCACACCTGTCTTGTTTGGTTCGATTGAATCGAACTCAAGTTCTTTTTCCCCCCTTGGTGCGGATCTTTTGGGCAGGTGTGAATACCGTAATCACACTCGGGTGCGGACCAAACAACCGTACCGAGACCCAGCTGAAGAGGTGGTCTCGATCCAGTTCCAAATGAACTCTGGTACGCTTGAGAATTTCTGTCAAATCAAGTCACCTTTATTTATATAGCGCTTTTAACAGTACAGATTGTGTCAAAGCACCTGTACAGCATTAATTAGGCACACCCTTAATTTCAGCCATAAGATGATAATAATTATCATCTTATCTGTATCGGACAAAAATAAATATCAGTGCATACTGAGATTGAAGTGTCATTGTTCATGTTATTGCCCTAATTCTGTCCAATTTTTTAAATTTTTATTTATTTTTTATTTTGTATTATCTGTGTTTTTTGTTCTGTCACTGTCATTCATACGATTCTATTTCAGATTTTCCTTTCATTTGTCCCGGTGTCTCCTGGTATCTCTTACAGACTCTTCGTATTGGTTATTTCTCCAGGGATTTAGCTGTATTAGCTCAAATAAACCTTTGGCTCTGTTCATTTATAATGGAGCCCACAGCAGTCATTCTCAATATACCATCAGTCTGTGTATTTGTGTCTGCATTGATCACTCTAAATGCCCTTCTCTTGTGGATACATGGTTTCAAAGTCTTAAAGTAAGTTTTAAGTTGTCTCACGTTCAGGTCCCCATTACATTTTAGCAATTACAGCAAAGAAGATTGGTGGTCTGAGAACAAAGCATCACTGCATGATCCCCTGCTATCTCCAGACAGGGATTTGAAGTGAAAACAGCACATAATCTCTAAAAGATCTTATTAACCCCAAAGAAATCAATCTTTAAATTGATTCCTTTTTGTTCTTTGAAGAACACTTATTGTGGTGTCAGAGGAGATGCACGTCATTTCAGCTTGACCCTGTTGTGAAGCTGTGCAGTTCATGAGTGGAAATAAGAGAACAAACTGACAGTGCTCTGTGTTTTCCTTCTCTTTTTTACCCCTCTCTGTCTGTCTATCCGCTTGCTCAGTTTTTAATTGGGCTCACCGCGTGTGTGCCTAGAGAGTTCTGTGCTGTGTTTGTGTGGGTGAGTCTTGGAGCAAATGATAGTAATTTAGGGATTTCAACTTGTGTAAATGTTAAATGTTTGTACATGCATGTCCCTAAATGACTATGTTTAAGTGTCTGTCTGCATGAATGTATGTGTAGAATAGTGTAGAGTTTATTATTTCATCAAAGCTATAGCCCACATATACTGTTCATCAAAAGCTAATGGTGGGATTGAGGGTATTTTAGATGTATAACAGCAGGAACCTGTATGAAACAAGGAAACATGTAATAACATGTTGCTAAAGCGACTTACAAATGAGGAACATCACAAGCAATTTATCATACTAGAGCAAACAACACTCAGTATGAGACTCTAAGCTGGAGCACAGAAAATTAAGAATTTTTGTTTTCATATAGAATTTATTTATTGCAAATGCTTTGGTTATGGTTTGTAATCTTGCGTTTAGTCTCACATTTTCATGATAATTCGTTGAACAATCTTTAATTAAGTGAAGTTGTGATGAAACATGATTTTTTCAAATGCCCAGTAAACTGTTAGAGACAACAGATTAGGTATTTTATTTTGTGCCACTGGTTATCTTCGAATTAGACTACTCAAGTATTGTCAGTCTACTAGAGCTATAACTAGAGTATTGGCTGTTTATTAGTACTTATAAACAGTGCTTGAAGTGGAAAAAAAGAATTTATAATTAATAAATAAATAAGAATCTTATTTATTTATTTAATTATTTATATTAAATAAGTACTTTTTAATCATTCGCAATGTATGTATAGTGCCACAATCAATCAATCGATCAATAATTGAATAAAAGTTTTCAGTACAAATTAGCACAAGTCAAGCTGCGATACCAAACAGCAGCACAGGGAGACGCCAAAGACCACTAAATCGCCTGCCTACTATACGGATCCATTCAGAATCGCTAAATCTCTGACCACCGCATAAACAGCTTTCATTATAAAACACTCTTGCATTTAACCCAAATACACACTGAAAATAATAATTTTACTGACATCTGGACGTAAGTCACTATTCTTTCCGCAATCGCGGATGAAATCGGCCTTGTTTTCTCTGCATTAGGCTGTTTTGAACTTACTGTTTAATCGTTTACTGGATCCTTGGACTTTGCAGGAGTTTACCGGTTTAAAATGATGTGATTGCAAAAGCCTGCTTCTTTTAATTTTAAGATATTATTTTCGTTATAAAGTACTGATTCAAATTAGTAATCAATAATTAATTATTATTCTACTACTCTGCGCCTCCCCTGACATGCTCTTGCTCCCCACACACTCCGGTTGCATTCATTCACGTGATTGGTCGAGATGAGAGGTGATCCCGCCTGGGTAGTGTGATTTATATAGTGTCCTTTCTAATCATATTATGGGATCATATAATCACCCAGACCCTGACGCTTTTACTCTGAGTACCGGCAACATGTCAGAAGTGCCGGTACGCACAAAAAAGTGCAGGTACTCTAAAGGCTAAAATATAGAAGTGCCGGTACTGCGTACCGGTGCGTACCGGCCCAATTCAAGCACTGCTTATAAAGCACATATTAATGCCTTATTCTGCATGACCATATTCTAGATCTCTTAACCCTTTTTCATACCTAAACATAACTACTATAACTACTACAACTACTTACTTTCAATAAGCAGTAATTAGCAGTTTATTGAAGGAAAACTCTTAATAGTTAATAGTGAATATGTGCTCCCTAATCTGAAGTGTTACTGAATATTAATATGTAATTCTCACACACAGACACAGACACACACACACACACTACAATTCAAAATGTTGGGGTCAGTAAGATATTTTAATGTTTTTAAGAGAAAAATGTTATAGTTACTAAGGCTGCATTTATTTAAGCAAAATGTTTTTTGTTTTGTCTATGACATTTGAAATTGTTTGATCAAATTGAACCAACTGTAACTTTATATGTCCAATCTGTGACCTACACAGATCACCTCTCTCTCTCTCTCTCTCTCTCTCTCTCTCTCTATATATATATTATATATATATTCTCCAGGGCTGCATTCATTTGAGTACATAAAAACTGTGATATTGTGAAATCTCTTTTTGCTATTTGAATTATGTTTAAAATGTAATGCATTCCTGTGATGGCAAAGCAGAATTTTTTAGCAGTCATTACTCCAGTCTTGAATTTGACACGTTCCTTCAGAAATCATTCTAATATGCTGAATTGGTGCTCAAGAAACTTTATTATCATTATTATTATCAATGTTGAAAACAGTTGTGCTGCTTAATATTTTTATGGAAACTGTGATACATTTCCCCCCCAGTTTCAGTGTTGGTGTGATTACTGTCTTTTGCCTTTGTAGGCCAGTATTGATGGATCAGTGAGAAATGGGGATGACATACTCGGCAGTGAAAAACCCATAAAATAAACACAATAGACCTGAGTAAGGACTGTTTTTAGAATCTGGGGGCTGTCGAGGCTGGATTCTGATGTAATTTTCATCTGTTGTTTGCATTGCAAGAGGGGGTGGTGATGAGGGGGGCGGTAATAATTACCCAGAATTCTTTAGTGGTCTCATTTCTTGCTGTTCTAAAACGTCTGCCTTCACGCTCTCTACTTCTCTTTTTATGGTTCCTTCTTTTCCTTCTGAACCTGCAATTACAGAGACTTCTTGACTCCTCTCTCTGTTGTGTGCTTTCTGAGCCAGAGCATGAGTGCAAAGTGCAAAGCTGTCTTCGTTTCAGTTGAAAAGAGGAGGGATGAAATCTGTTTTAAACCGTTTCAGAAAGTAATTGTCTCTCCCATATTACTATCGTTCTCTCTCTTTCTTTCTCCTGCTTTGGAATTTAACTTTCCATGCATTTCTCTTCATTTTCTCACACAGAAGGAAACTTAGAAGGCAAGAACTCTGTCAAAGACCAAATACACCAGATATGCAGAGAGTAAATTGGACTTCTTTACTTGCATTTCATTTCTTCTGTGCTTTGTGCTCTGCAAAAATCTGTCAAACAAATAACAAAAAACTCTGCTCTTTTCAAACACACTGTTTATTGTCATCAGTCACAAAGATATGTATGTAGCAAAATTTAAAACTACATTGTTTCCTGTTTAACAAAAATAGACATGTTTCTTCCTAAGGCTTTACATTTGCACAAAAGAAAAACATTTAAACATGTAATTGTTTACATAAACACCCTCAAAGTGTAATAACGTTCCCACTTCCGAATGTCACATATTCGCACACATATTCATACATACACACTACAAAAAATAAAACCATACATATTTACTATAGTGTAACATTCAGATATAAATTACCCCGTATAAATGATTTATTCTTTAAAAATACAAAAATGTATATGCATATATACAGTACATAGACAAAGAACAGCATTGTAAAACTCGACAAAACGATTAGGGAAAGAAAAATTTTGACTTTTTCCATTTTGATCTTTTGCAAGTAAGTTTTTTTCTGTATCTTGTGGCCAGTGTTCCCACACAGAGAACATTAATTAAGTAAACCCATGTGACAGCACTTCAGGCACTTGCACAATATCTTCACAGATAATTTTCAGAGGCAAGTAAGAAAAAGAGACTGTCATGTTTATGCTGTCAGAATTTAATCCAACATTATTTTAAACTGTATTGTTTCACTCTCAATAAATACTCGTTTTATCTCCTTTGTTTATACCCTTTGGTTTACACAACATGATTTCTGTATAATTCTCTGCTGAAATGAGCTTGTTAACATCATGAACTTCCTATAAAATCTATCTATGCAGGTTTCATTTTAAATTAAATTAAATAAGTAAAGGCACCATGATAACAGGTCCATCCATTGCTTTTGGGCTTCATATCTAAACCCTGAAGATACAATACATGCTACAAAAAAATCAAAACCACATGCCATTGAGTTTCACTAAAACATCATCTAGAAAATATTGTTTCTTATTCTGTTTTGAAAAACTCACAATGCGATCTTGTTTTCTCACATTTGACCATGAGATACAGAAAGTCAAAGCAGTCACCTATTCATAAGTCTAAACAGCACTTTATCACTATAACATAAGAGACAAATCAGACCACGATATGTAATAGGCCCTACAGATTCTCTTTGAATGTTAGCTAACTAGCAGCTTTTGTGGATTGCAGCTTTACAGAAGTTTGATTTCAGAATTGATTGGAGAAAGAAAGGAAGAGAATTAATAAATACTTTTATAAAAATAATCTCTTTTGCTACTAAAATCTCTTGCTACAGTTACATCTTGAATTCTTTTTGAGTTGAGAAATGCAGAGCCTGGTATCCCGCTGTTTCCTCTGTCTTCATTGATCTCTCTCCCTCCAGAGTCAGAGCTCTACCTTTGTGATCGTTGATCTCTATAGCAACAGGAGTCCTCAGTTTGTAGGTCTGGCTTCGACTTCCCCATCTTTTACGATTTCCTTGGCTTGATTCCTTGATTTCTTTCCATTTTCCTGCTGATGCCCGGATCCATTCGGGGAACTGCGTTTCAAGAGTCGATTGATGATGTCACTGCAAGTCTTCCTGTACTGGTGTCGCAGAAGAGAGTAGACGAAGGGGTCACATGCAGCTTTGCTGTATGCCAGACTCTTACACAGCATGCCCCAATATGGATTAAATGGCTCCGTCACAAATAGCTCCACAATCCTAAAGACATGACACCCACATAAGCAAGACAAGGTGCAAAGTCCGTTCTCTGCAGTTAACACATTTTCACTATTTTTGCATATGGAAGGCTATACGTTTGTTTAGCAGAGGTAGTGAATGCAGAACAATTTCTGTTTTCAGTTTGGTTATGTGGGGGATAATCTGTGACCAGAATGGGACACTAACATTTGCTCATAAAAATTGCTTTTGACAGGAGCTTTGTGGAAGAAAAGCTGCAGCAAGAGTCAGGGATACACCAGACAGTCATCCTTCCATCTTCTCTGAGCTTACCCAGGTTATGTAACATGCCTAGTCAGAAGGCTGCTCTTCATTTTGGCTTACGAGTCAGGTGGACATGCATGACCAGAGACATTAGTACGAGAACTACAGGCTTCACATTTCATAACTTGTAGGATACTGTAGAGGAGACCAGTTTTTGGGAAATGTTTACAAAAATATACTTGTAATTAGATTATATCACATTTTAAAATCCTTATTAGATTAGTTACTCTTTAATGGATTACATGATTACATATTATTCACACAGAGATTTTATGAGCTTCATAATATTTCAAATTAACAGCACATTTGCGTGTTCACAGTTCTCTGATGTCAGTTAAATGATATCACTGGCATGCAGGTAAACAAACAAAATATTTTTTTATTTATAGTGCTTTTATTTTAAAGTAATTATTTTTTTCCTTAAGTTCACATTTTTATGATTTGAGTTAATTAGCTTTTCATCAAACCCCGCAGTTCCTTCAAACCCCAGTTTGGGAAACCCTGACTTTTAATGCACTTTGTGTTGTTGATGATAAAGAATAGAATATATTTTATTTTTATGTCAATTTGGTACACAATGATTTTATTCAAATCTATGTGATAAACCAGTTGGGTCAAAAGAAATCTAAAAGTAATCAATAATTATATTACTATTATTATAGTAATCAAACATTATATTACTTAAAACTAATAGATTTACATTATAGACTACAATTTTAGGTAGGTACTTTGTAATCAGTAACGGGCGGCATTACTTATTATTTGTAATGCATATTTGTAATGCATATTTTGATGCAACATTGAAATTATTACTATGCGTTTTATCTATATTACAGACATTTTTCAATTTTGCTTTAAACACACATTGTTCATTATAGCTAAAAGAATTAGTACCATAAAAAGGTTTTAATTTAAAAAACTATTCAGTAATGTTCCGTAACAAAATGGAAGATATGTTATGAATGCCCCTGGTCTGCTTAAACAATACGCAGTGTCCTCCAGCTATTAGTATTATATCAAGCATGCAGCTAATAACATCCAGGGATCTCAACCTAGCCTAGCCCAGGGGAGAAAAGCAGGTGGCTCACCTGGTAATGACATAAGGGGTGAAACAGACGACGAAGGTTCCAATGAAGGTACTAATTTTGCGGGTGGCTCTCTGTCTCCTCCTTTTCTGCTCCTCCAGACAGCGCTGACGAACACTGGACAAAAGTTATGATCTCAGTATTATGTTATTATGCAGATGAGACAAGCTCACTAGACTGACTTTTATCCAGCTTAAAACAGATGTTATTTAAAACCGTATCCATGCACCAGACTTACTTACATACTTCACCAATGACAACATTAGGAACCTTTTTCTGACAAAACATTCAAGAGGCCTAACAGCTGTTCCCATCGAGTGAGGATGTTTGCCCAGGCTGTTTCAGTGAATCATTGAAATGTCAGATTACCTTCATCACACCTGCAGTGGGTTATTTAACACTTGCTCACATGGTCACGTCAAACAGAAGTACGGTGTGATTGGTTAGTTATATCAGTCTATAAAAAGTTGTAGCTTTTTATTTATTTAGAAGGATAGCAAAAGAGCCAACAGCTGGCAGTCATTTTCCTTTCTCTTTGAATGTGTGGAGTGCTCTGATACATCCCCTGCCTGAACACCAGATGTGCTCATTACATGTGGTGTGTAGGGCTATTGTGATTACTCATTGTCGGTTAATAAGTTATTAGACAACATGTTGCTATTGAAAGTCATCCAGAGCTCTGGGCAATGAGCTGATGATGTTCATTCTCTGACGAGCACAAATGTCTCTTGATATCTGTTGGCAGGTGAGAGAGGTGTGTTCAGCCACAATATTTGGTAGCAGCATACAAATGTGCCACATTTTATTATTTTAAAGTAGAAATTGTTGATCACAGTTCTATTTATGTTTTGTGTCATTGTACCAGTTACATTTGTGACTGTGATTTAGTTTGAGGGGGCCAGTTTGAGTTGCTGATGTATTTTTCAGACTCTCTTGATTTCATGTTGACATTTTTACATAGATACTGTGAATAGTCACATGACCTGAGCTGTTCAATTCCAGTTTGATCCACTGAAATATTATGCCTTTGTCAATGATCAGTTCAGTCTCTAAATCACAGGACACATAAAGTGTCTGTTTACGCATTTGAGTCATTTTTTCAGCTATGTCCACCAGTTACAATTTTGACTGTTTTTAATTAATTAATTAATTAATTTATTTATTTATTTTGAATATGTAGTTTGTTTCTGTGATATCCACAGAATAAAATACATGTTCACTTAGTTAAGAACAATTATTTAGGATTCAGTAGGTTCAAATCCCTGTCAGGTCTAGTAGAGGGCAGTGGACCAAAACTGTGGTGCTGAAACCCAGCAGCTCTAGAGTTTCTCTGGCCTCTAGACTATTTAATATTTGAGTGCTGAATATGTAATATAATATGTATTGGTGCAGACACTTAAAATTAAAAGCAAAATTTGAAGAGAATATTAGTAAGTTTAACAATCAAAAAAGTTAATTAAGTTTTATAAATTAAGTATATAAAGAAAAAGCATAAAGGGCAATTAGGGAAAGAGGCATTCCCAAAGTTCCTTGTACAAACATTATTGGTGTTATTGGTTATGCTCATTTGTTTGGGTTTTGTTGCATTTTAATGTTATTTATTTCGAGTTTACAATGTTTGTTAACATGATGTTTGTGGCAACATTTGAATTATACTGACTACATTTGACAATTTTTATGAACTTTTAATCAGCATATGGTTTATACATACGTGTTGTTACTGCTTTGTTAATATATAACCTATTTAATTAAATAACGTGTTGACAGTTAATATAGCCTATGTAAAACAGGCCGTCGCCAATATCTTAATCATCGTCACTGTGTTTCTACGATAAAGTTCACCACTGCTGCCAATTTTCTTTCTTTCTTTTTAAGCGTAAAAATCTGCATATTCTCACTCATTCTTACCTCGGGTGAATGTCCACTAGCAGTACGAGCGTTTGCATGGTTATCACGTCGATGCGCTTACAGTGAAAGCGCGCGACTTTGAGCACTTTCAGATACGTGACGCAGAGCACCACCGACACCAACAGGAACGTGAGTGAGTGCAGCACCATGGTGTAAATCGCGAACTGCGTCTTGGCATTGACCGCCCTGCCGTTACAGAGCGTGCACGAAGCGTACAGCTGATGGTAGCCCACCCAGGAGAGGCACGCGGCAACCACAGAGAAGGACAACGAGTGCATCCACGTGTAAGCCAGAGCGATTACAGCGTCCCGGTGACGGATCCTGGAATGGTAACTGAGAGGGAACACCACTGCAACCCAGCGGTCGATGCTGAGAGCAGCCATACTCAGCATGGAGTTGGTGGTCAGGAAAGTATCCAGAAACCCGACCACCTGACAGAAAATTTGTCCTCCGGGATGTGCATTACTCAATACCCCGAAAAGAGTCAACGGCATGCTGGAGGCGGACAGAAGCAGGTTGCAGAACGTCAGGTTGAGTATAAACAACCCAGGAACCTGCTTGCGAATTTCTGCATTGTATAAGAAGCAGATCAACACTAGCACGTTGGACAGCAGCGACACAACGATGATCACGACGAGTAGGAGAGAGAGCGCGATCTCCGCTGTGTGCATGATGTTCCCCGCTCTTAAAGCCCCCAACTTTGAACCGCAGCTCCAGGACAGTTCATGACGGGGAACTAAATTGCATCAATACAACTTGTAGATCCCCCAACGCGATATCCACTTGTACATACGCGCGAGATGCACGGTCTTCCATGACTCCGACCTCCGTTTAGTCAGCGAAGTGTTGGGAAAATCCATCTAAACAATTGGAACGCGAAATCGCAAGAGAGGACGAATAATCCGCTCTCCTTCTCAACCCTAAAGGAATGCCTCGCGCAATTGCGCAGCTTGGGTTTTGCGCGCTTCTAATGCAGAATTCGCCCTTGAAACAGCTTTATATGTCAAAATGTCACCCCCCACTAATTTTGTGGAGAGGACTAATTTTAGAAAGTGTTTATATTTGTCGAAGGGAACTCTTTCACGTCACGATGAGGCAAAAGCCCTGGATCTCGTGGTACAATTTTGTGATTCGCTCGAGCACACAGCTAAAGTCCTACAAGATCTTGAAGAGCAATAGGCGCTTTTATGCCTTTAGAAACGCGATTTGTAACGCGTTTAGTTTCGACGTTTGTAACTTGGTAGTTTGTAAAACTATGCGTCTCAAAGTTTTATATAATCCATATTTCCCTGCTGCGAATGAAATGTGTAGAAATCTACTGCTTATTGTTATGTGTCAAGTAATGTCAAGTACAAAGTCTCCAATAGTGTACACACATTAAAAACATGGAGATTTTAAATGGGCATGCATGAATTCATTGTGGTAAACTTTCACATATGCTCTTAAGATATTCATATCAGGCACATGTTGGGTTACTGTCCGAGTTTGGCTGAAGACATTTTGTCCACCATTTAACATGCTGAGAGACACCATGGAAACTCTGAAAATTAGATTTTTCATTTCAATCTCTGACAATCAAATGTTTGATTCATATCAAAGAATTCCTAGATCGAGTGAAAAATAATCTGAGCAGCTCTTTTCAACTGCAAATGGAATGGCAGACAAAAAGAGAAATAGAGAGTGAAGCAAGGATTTGAAGTCTTGCGACTTTTAATTAAAGCTTTGGTAAAATATTGATTTAAGCTACCTTGGGGAGAAATAGGCTGTATTTATTGTTCAAGCCAAATCATTTCCAGCATACATCCACACATAATCTGTGTTTATAATTGAACAGGTAATCATGTTATTGTTGGATTCTATTAAAGTAGATTGCACCGTTTTATGAGTGCAGTTTAAAATTTGTGTGTACAGTAGTTTATGTAATGTTTTCACAATCACACATTTATTTAAAGGTTATTTAATGGGTTATATTGAGGTATATAAAACATGCTGCCCTTTTTAACATGTTTTTAAATGTGTGATCTCTTAATAATAACGATACCTGTATTACTAATACGAACAGTCGATTCTGTGACTTGGCTCTGCATTCGAATAGAAAAAGAGTTGGAGGGGAGAGCCAGGCTTGATGCATTTGGCTCTTGTTTGCCTGGCTGGGGGATGTCAGATGAATTTCCTGTCACTTTGTGTACATGAATCTGTATGTGAATTTGTACATGTGGACGTGTCTGTGCGAGTGCACATGTGTATGTTTGCATGTCAACATGTAGGGCATTACTTCATTTAATAGTATTCTTAATTATAGCACTATTTTGACTGGAGTGAAAATGACATTTGAAATTTGTCCTTTTTTCCAGATACTTTGCTAGGGAATTATTTTCGTTTTGGGTCCTCCTAATTAGAAAGCAACCCTGACATTTACTTTTACTGAACCAGAAGATCAGTTTACACACACACACACACACACACACACACACACACACACACCCTCTCTCTCTCATACTCATTAGTGGCTCACTGAGGCCGTGTAAAGATCGTCGCTGCCCTCTGTTACCATGGAAACGCCCACGCTGTCTGGGCAGTGGGTGTGTGGTGGTCCATCCCATGGTCCTTTGTGACAGCATGAACGATTCTGACCAATCAGTGGAGCAACCGCACCGATCTCGTTATTCTACTTGAGGGGGTGATATGGACAGCTTGTCTTGATGTGAAACATAGGCTTTTATCTCCATCGCTTTTTCTGCATAATTCTCTCTCTCTTTTTTTTTTTTTAGAACTAATTTGTGTTTTAAAATGTTAGATGTAGTCAAGAATAATCAGACTTTAAGTGAAGGCTAAATCATTTTTGCAACTTGCCAAAGCTTGCCATTATTTTGTCACGCGTATTATAATAATATTTATATTATTTAAAAAAATTATACTGAAGGTAATTGTGTAATTTGTTGATGCTATTGTTTCCATAGCCTGGAATATACAGGCTAAGATTTGTGTGTATGTGAGTGATATACAAATGATCTGCATGGTAAATACCATGAAATGCTGCCCTGTGGACTAGATGCATAGCATTCTGGGTCCAGTGATTCTGATTCTGCCAGATTCATTATTGTGTTGCTTGTTGCATGCGATGAAAGGCTTACTTTCACAACCCAGTTTATGTCATATGCTTAAAGGTCCCATGACATGCTGCTTTTTAGATGCTTTTATATAGGCCTAAGTGGTCCCTAGTACTGTATCTGAAGTCTCTTTCCCGAAATTCAGCCTTGGTGCAGAATTTCAGCCACTACGAGCCAGTCCCACAATTACCCAGGGCTCGGTTTACACCCATCGCCATTTCTAGCCACTGGAGGACCAGAGGCAGGCTAGGGGAACTCATATTAATGTTAAAAAACCTCATAAAGTGACATTTTCATGCCATGGGACCTTTAAGTCAAAGGCTGTATTAAAAACATTAAGAATCACTTTCTATTTCAGCTAATTTAGGTTGTATTATATTCCGGTCTGCTTTAAGTACAGGTTTTCAGAGAAAAAAAAAAGGAAAGTGGAAAAAGGAAAAGAGAATGGCTGCGAATAATGCAATACATTGACCTATGCAGTGAGATTGTAGGTAAAGATCTCTATGACGAGACGGATTTAATTTCTATGTTTTTTTTTGTGTCAGTTTTAAAGGGGTCTTTTTATGTCAGGGCCTCCTGTGTAGCTGTGGCTCCATCTGGTGGTTTAACTGGCTAAATGCTTGTCTGCAATCCTTTATTATTATTTTCTGTCTGTTTGAGGACTGTTGTGTATTATGTATGCACTGCATATTCTGTGATTGTCTCTGAGGCATTTCATCTTAACTTTGACAGGTAATTTATTTTCAGCGGTGGAGCCCTGACTAATCAAAGCGTAGTCCTCATTTGAAAATATGTTGTTTTGACTCTAGTTGTTATGTGATTAGGGGAAGCACTCATGCACTCACAAGTAGGAGCAGATTTACTCATTTATGGGGCCTAGGCAAAGACAGGAATGGGCCCTCATCCATTAATTGGAATTTTCCCCAGATTCTTTTCACTGTCCACCTTGCACAGTGGTGTTCTCTACACTCTTAAAAATAAAGGCTCCAAAAGGCGGTTTTCCATAAAAGAACCAGTTTGGATTCCCCAAAGAACATTTTAGTGACCAGTTCAAACTTTTTTTTTCCCCAGAACATTATAATAATGTAAAAAACCTATTTTACTAGAAATAACCTTTAGTGCAGTTAAAAATGATAATTTAATGTTAAAGGTTCTTCATGAAACCAATGTCAATGAAGAGCCCTCATTTTTAATAGTGTACTGTTAATGTTGTTTGATAATTGCTTGCTTTTCTAGTTATTTAAATGTGAGCTTCTTGTTTTCACCACAAGAGGGAGTACTTGACCTTCACTAAAACCATTCTTGTCCCACAAGTCTGTCATCACTTCTCAACAAACCTAATAAACACATCATCAGCATCCTATAATACTCTTGTGCCTTGTCCGGCACAGGCCCAGGGGGCAGAGTATAAGTGCGGTTTGGCCTGTCCTCAGAGGTCACAGTCAGGGTTAATCTGTCATGTTTAGCAGAACCATGAGGGCACTTTTGTTTTTTTAACTGAGTTTAAAGCAGTAGTTCACACAAAAATGAAAATTGTCATCATTTACTCACCATCATGAAGTTTCAAACTTGAGATTTTTTTTTTATTCTGTGTAAAAAAACAACAAAAAAACACAACAACAGAAGATATTTTGAAGAATGTCTTGGCTGTTTTTGTCCATATTATGAAAGTCAATGGGAGCTTTCAAGGAGCTTTCAAAACTTTCAAGCCTCAAAAAGGACATAGAATTAATTAATACAAATTATAATTGGACAAAAACAGCTGAAACATCTTTCAAAATACTTTCCATTACTTTCATTCAAAATAATGCAAATAAATAAATTCATTCAGTTTAAAAAAATGTTAGAGCCAATTCGCATTTTTGTGTTCTATTGCTTTATTGCTGAAATTAGATAAATTTAAGTATGCCAACGGGCTGAAGGTCCAAACTGCAGTTTCAATGCAGCTTCAAATGGCTCTACAATATCTCAGCTGAGGAATAAGAGTCTTAACTAGCAAAGCGATCTGTCATTTTCGTAAAAACAAAACAAAATATAAAATAAATATACTTTTTAACCACAAATGCTCGTCTTGCACTAGCTCGACCTCATGCATTACAAAGTCACATTAGAAAGGTCATGCGTGACGTAGGCAGAAGTACCAACCCGGTGTTTACAAAGCGAACGTGCAAAGAAAGTCAAATGCCCTTTACAAAAAGGTAAAACAACGATGTCGGATGATTTTGAAGTTGAAGGAGAAAATGAGATGGAGTTTTTCGCCCTACCCTACCTTTTTGAACCGGACACAGACGAAGGCCTTTCCAACATGATTATGGACCTTGGACCTTTGTTGGCCACCATTGAAGTCCATTATATGGAGAAAAATCCTGGAATGTTTTCCGCAAAAACCTTAATTTCTTTGCGACTGAAGACAAAAAGACATGAACATCTTGGATGACGTGGAGGTGAGTAAATTATCAGGAAATTTTAATTTTGGAAGTGAACTAATCCTTTAAACCTTTGTGGTTTCTCTAGACAGCTGAAAATGTGGTTACGGTCTAATCAAAATTGTGACCATTTGAGATTTTGGAGTTTATTTGTGTGTGTGTGTGTGTGTGTGTGTGTGTGTGTGTGTGTGTGTGTATAAAGAGATTGTTGTTTTTATTGTTTTTAACATCAACCTGCCAAGGGACTACGGATGAAAATTCTGACGCATTTTTCACATACAGGTGCATCTCAATAAATTAGAATGTCATGGAAAAGTTCATTTATTTCAGTAATTCAACTCAAATTGTGAAACTCGTGTATTAAATAAA
>NW_015540946.1:178143-184315 GCF_001515605.1 Sinocyclocheilus anshuiensis
TTCACAATTTGAGTTGAATTACTGAAATAAATGAACTTTTCCACGACATTCTAATTTATTGAGATGCACCTGTATTGTGTGCATTATTAATGTGCATTGTCCCTCGTAAAAAAAAAAAAAAAACCTACAACCTTTCAGATTTTGGGTGAGAACTTTAACCACTATGCTACACCATCTCAGAACAAAATTACTCCATTCAGACAGGAACCAGCAAAGAAAGATTTCAAAACGCATAGTGTTTTAAAGAATCTGTCAGAGTTCGTATTAGTTCTGCCAGCATTTTTTTATTATTATAATCAATGTACTTCTTGTTACAGTGTGAGCAGCTTGCAAGGGGAAATAAGACCTCTTAGCTAAACACAATGAGATCCCTCTGATGACCTTTCAAGTGTTGCAAAGGAATGTAAGCAGATAAGGCAGGTATGTGAAAGAGATCGTCCTTGTGAAAACCGGGCTTGTTGGAACTATGAAGCTTCGAACGGAAATCTGTAATTTAACTATTGAGGAGGAAAAGACAAGATAGAAATGTTGGCAACTCTTAAGCATCATAACTGTTCCAGATTTTGAGTAGTATGTCCAAAACTATTTGTCTTGCCTTGATAATTTACTGTTAGCTGTGACTTGAATTGTTTATGAGTAGACTTCACTGCTTAGACTAGAGTAGAGTTCCATGATATAGATATTTTTCATTTTTTCTCCTGCCAAATGTCTCTTTCCTTCTCTCTCCATCTCTATTTATCTGTGCTCGGGTGAAACAGCCGGTTTGGTGAATCTGCCACTGGGTGTAAGATGATATTTTTCCCCCTCTGTCTCCCCTCTTAGTGTCTTTATTAGCACGTAATTTTCAAAAAGAGGATTAGAGGAGGAAAAAGAGAGACATGGTCCTGTGGATGGATGAATGGCATAGATGGGATGGTTAAAGGAGGGAAGGGAGGTTAGGGGAAGGAGAAGGAGAAGAGGAAAGAAGAGATCACACTGCTCGGGGATATTTTGGGGGATTATCTTATTAGTCAGACGTATGTGTGTCAGACAGACAGAGAGAGCGGGCAGAAAACTCTGGCAAATACTTTCTATGAAAATTTCAATTGAGTAAAGTCAGGGTGTGAATTATGGGGTGGTTTGGAGAGGTCAGAAGCCACGAAATAAAGCTGGAATCCCTCCAAATGAAGACATAGCAAAAGATTAGGGGATAAACCTATATGCCTCAACAGGGTTTTCTGTGTTTTTATTTATTATATTATTTGAAATTGCACAGAACTTAATTTGAGCCACATACATGTCATGAGGAAAAAAGTTTTTTTTATTTGTATAGTGCTTTTCACGATACAAAATCGTTGCAAAGCAGCTTCACAGAAAATGAAAGTTTCTACATTACATTTAGGAGTAGCTTATCAGTGGTGACAATGTCAAGGTGATGTCCATATGGCAGATACGTACAGAAAAAAATCATACACGGGATTCCCATCCCGTGGCAGAAACAGAAGGAAGTAGAGAAAAAATTAGCGTAGCTGCTATTCAAACCAAGCAAAAAATGATAATGTGTTCAAACCAAGCAAAGAATGATAATGTGCATTTGATCAGATGTAACTGGAGTGAAAGAGACATGTCTTTAATCTAGATTTAAACAGAGAGAGTGTGTCTGAACCCCAAACGTTATCAGGAAGGCTATTCCAGAGTTTGGGAGCCAAACGTGAAAATGCTCTACCTCCTTTAGTGGACTTTGCTATCCTAGGTTCTACCAAAAGTCCAGAGTTTTGTGACCTTAGGGAGCGGGATGGGTTGTAGTGTGATAGAAGACTGGTTAGGTACGCAGGAACTGAACCATTTAGGGCCTTATAAGTAGTAATATTTTGTAACTGATACGGACCTTAATAGGCAGCCAGTGTAGAGATTGTAAATTTGGGGTAATATGATCATATTTTCTTGACCTGGTAAGGACTCTAGCAGCTGCATTTTGGACTACCTGTAGCTTGTTTATTGAAGATGCAGGACAACCACCTAGCAGTGCATTACAATAGTCCAGTCTTTATTAAGTCTTTAACAAAGACATTAATTGACATTAAAAGCCATTAATTGATGAACTGGAGTCATGTGCATTACTCGTGAATTATTGCAATGTTTTTCAGATGTTTGGATTCTCATTATGAAGAAAATGAATTGAATTAAATTATTTTTTAATTCTAGAACTATTCTGTTGCTCTCTATTAAAGTCCATGTGATACGGAAATTGCTGCCGACTTTATTTCAGTATGGTGACGTATTTTTAACTGAAACGGAATATTGAATAGAGGGAGGGGTTTTATTTCTGCGCTTCTCTCATCCCTCACTCGCAGCAAACTAACGGTTGGAGGGGCATGGTTAAGAATATTCTGCCCAAGCCATGGCTAAAACCATCAAACTGATGTCATCAGAGAAGGAATGCCATTCCAGAGCGGAAGCAAATGATCAGATTTTGATTAAAGATTATTAAAACAAACAGATTTTTTCAGTGGAATAACTTGCACAGATTAATTGTTCACTTTTAGACTAGCAATGTGTGCTAACAAAATAAATATTGTACATTTTGATTTCATGCAGACTTTAAGAGACTTTAAGTGCAATGGAATGCAAAATGCATATTGTTGTGAACAGGTCCCATAATGAAGGCCTTTATATAATGACCCAGGTGTACACCAGTTCTGGATAATTGAGGTTGTAAACTCATCCATGGTAGCAACTGAGCTTCAGGGTCATGGCTGGGTCTCTGATATTTTCTTCTTCCTTCTTGTTAACATGTTACTGTGGCCGCATTCAGAATATTAAAATTTGTTGAAAAAAGCAGTTTGCCTAATATTCACTACTGAATGGCTTGTACTGTCAAAGATAATTTCTTGTAAAAGCTCTTTTGTCGTCACTCATTCATAATTGAAGCTGGTTTGAAACTAAAAGTGTCTCTCCTCTGAACTCTCCACCTGCGGAAGTGTCTACAGCTTTAGTGTAACCTGCCCTTCTGGAGGTTAATGTGAGGGAAATCAGATTTGGGTAGGAGGCAACTCTAAGCCTTTGGAAAATAGAGGAGCAGGGGGTAAGAAAGAGCTTTTTGTGTTGTGTGAGGATTGAACGCTACGCTATATGGCCAATTGACTTCTTCTCCAATTCATCAAATGCACTGTTTACCTAATCTGTCATAGCATTTCAAAACGCATTAAAACCGCAGGCAGATAAGCTCAGAATTCCTACTCCTGAGTCAGGATAGTCTTACCTTCACCAAAAAGGTGAACCATTTCTCTCTCTCCCCCAGAGGATTAGCTCTTGTGTGAAATGCATACTGTAAAGTGCTACCACATTTTGCTTAAGGACAATTCCACCCACCCCTTCCAGATAAATAAAGTATTATTGTGCAGTTAAGGAAGATTAGAAGTTAGAGCAGGGGGTTGGTGATTGTGGGTTGGGGATTGCGGATATTTGAAATTGAGTTTAATGCCACGCTTATCAGAATTCTTCCCGTAGTGCACACTGTTGTGTGTGGCAGAGGGAGAGGAAGCAATGAGACGGCGTTGTATTCTCTTCAGTAGAGCGCAAGAAGGAAATTGTGAATTGAGTTGCATTAAAGCCTCTTTTTGTAAAACAAGACCAACAGCAAAGTGAACTGGCATGGAAGGACGCGAAGGAAAGGGCCAGATGCGAGGTGTCGGTTGCAAATTGAACTTGGACGGTATGTGAGAGGCCCGTCGGGTGTTATACAAACTGCATTACACATCATTCATGTCGCTAGGGAATAAGATACATGAGGATGTGCTGTTGCACCATATTTCACTTATCCTTGTGATAGACGATTTCCAACGAAAAAAGGGAATTCTGCCATTATTTTCTCATAACTTCACATCGCTCCAACCTGCAAGACTTACTTCTGTGGAACACAGAAAACAAGAAATTTATTTTTTTTTGCCAGTTCAGAGCAGTTGTGTTGATTTTCATTGCATGGACAAAAACTATTTGGTCAAAATATTTTCTTTTTTGTTCTACGTAAAAAAGAAAGTCATACAGGTTTGGAATGACATGAGGGTGAGCAAATAATGACAGAAGTTTAATTTTTGGGTGAACTATCCCTTTAACAGCTCAATATGAGACTAAGTCATTGAAGTCAAAAGCCACTCAAACTGGCTTGAGGTCTGCTGTATTATTCAGATGGTGACTCTACACTTTGGGTTATTTCTGTGGGTTTCAACTTTGAACTTTTAATCAGATAATCTTAATTTCCTTTTGCTCTTTTCTGTGGCAAGCCAGTTTCCATGGAAACAGAGGGCCAATGTGGCCAAGAAGGGCTTATACCCTGTGCCTGAGCTGTTTGGCCTGCTATCACAGAGCGCACACACACACACACACACACACACACGTTTCCAGGTAGTGTTGATTGATTGGCTGATGATGAGAGGTAAGGATAATCTGAATATTTAGTTAAGGCCATCCGGATGCTATTACCTTTCCCTGCAGGCATTTCTTCTGGAAAGGGAGGGGATAAAGTGTACTCCTCTGAGGTTCATTTCAACAGGCACTTATTTATGCGTGCAGCGCTGCTTTCTGCACTCTCACTGTGCACTGTATAACTGCAGACTGAGCACAATATGAAAAAGAGGAGAGGAAGTTATGGATTTTCAGTACTCATGTTAAACAAACATTCAGGGTTTTTGATTAAATTGTTTTGAAAATTAGGTCATAGCACATTATAGAGTCTCAGCTAGTGTCATATAATACATTTAATTTGTGTGTGTAGGTCTTGAGCGTAAGGGAGGTAAATATTTGTCATTCTTCAGGCTGAGAAGAGCAGGAAGATCTGATACAAGTACAAAATACTTACAGTGACCCTTCACCACAAACAGACTGAAGCCGATGAGGGATATAATTAGGGAACGTTCATAAAATACCCATTTACAGTCTCGGACATGTAGAGACAGAATCAAAGCTGGAGAGAGATCAAAGAAGACAGTGCAGCTTTTCTGGCAAGATGCAGCAGATCTTATTAAAAAATTATCTTGATACTGAATGTGCACACTTTTTTATAGGTTTCTTCAAATGCATTTTTGCTTGCTTTGAGCAAACTGAGACTTTTTTCTGGGTTTAGAAGAAAAAGAAAAACGCGCCAACAATTAGTAATCTGAGCAAAGTTATCACCAAAAATTTCAACCTGCCAACCACTGCAACCTGGCAAGCAGCACAATCTGATCATACTGTCAACCAAGTTTATTAGAAGAATGTCCATGCACTGAAAGACTGACAGGGGCTCTCTTCCACTGGCTGGGCTGAAACAGAGGTTAATTGACAAAAGAAACCATGTGTGTGTGTGTCAGTGCGTGCATGTGGGTGGATACGGCTGTGTGTCTGACAGGGTAATTGCCTTGTTAAAAGAGAAACGGAGGCAATATTTTGAAAGAACCACATCCCCATATAATCCGCCTTTGAGAATGATGAAAGACTGAGGGATGCCTCTTAGATCAATTGTACAGTAATTTCAGCTATTTAGAATCAGCTAAATTCTGTTAGAAGAGGCCATTTTGGACCAGACACAGAAATCCACTTTGTTCTTTCTAACTTTGTCAAATCAGTCTTTTCTGTCAACATTTTCAAATGGATTCATTACAACAAATATATGCATTGATAAATGTGATAAAATATCTAATTTATATTTTTTATGCACCAAAAGGGGCAGAAAATCTTAATTATCAGACATTTAAAATGTTACTTTTCTATCTTGTTCAAGTTATTGAAACCGTTTCCTTCTGTTATTCCACATGTGACACATAGGTGGCACTGTAGTTATACACTTTTCTCATGTTTCTTAAAGGGGTCATATGATGCGATTTCAATTTTTCCTTTCTCTTTGGAGTGTTACAAGCTCTTGGTGCATAAAGAAGATCTGTAAAGTTGCAAAGACTAAAGTCTCAAATCCAAAGAGATATTCTTTATAAAAGTTAAGAGTCAACCACGCCTACCTAAAACGTCTCGTTCTAACATGCCCTCACGTCTACATCATGATGTGGAAAGATTTGCATAATGCCGACCAAATGTTCACGCAAAGAAAGAAGGCTAATGTTTTTGTCTTGTCGCTCTGGCCGGACCAAGGCATCACAGTATGGCAAGGGGCGTAACATTTCCGTCGCACGCTTGAGGTATTCGGCCAATCACAACGCACTGG
>NW_015540946.1:184463-206341 GCF_001515605.1 Sinocyclocheilus anshuiensis
TTTAACCTTAAACCGCATAAACACATTTCATTACACCAAATACACAAAATAATGTTCTTTTTAGCAACATCATATGACCGCTTTAAATATTTAGCTTATCTTATCTAAAAGAAAAAAAAAAAACATTTGGAAGAATACACACTTTCATGTGCACAGTTCATTTAAGGGTTAAGTGTTGTTTCTTTGATCTGAATTAAGTTAATTCCATTTTTATAAACTTGACAGGATCCCATTAGGGAATATGATTCCATCAATGAAAAAAAAAAAGAAACATTTAGCTTAGTAAGTCAATTATCAAACCATCCATTTCTTTCTTTATCTTTTCTTTATCATTCTCTCTGATGCAAATAATTTTAGATAGTTTAAATATACAACAGTAAAATGAGTTATTTCCATACAGTCTACCTCTGTAAAGTACCATGCATTCTGCTGTTGTTCTGTTTCCTTGAAAGTCAGATCATTATCAGCTGTTCAATCTATCTGTGCAAAACCCCAGTATTAGTCGATCTATTCATTCCTCGCTCCGCATTCACGCAAGCTATTCACACTATTCAAATCTTTAAATAATTACAAAAGAGTGCAGAGGCTGAAACAGGTGGAGGGAATAGAGGATGAAATTAGAAAAATGAGTGCAAATGTACATGTTCAGGAATCAGATGGTGCACCGGTCACAGGGATATCACTTTCTTTAAGCTGCAAAGAGGGTAACAATTAGGTCCTGGATTTACCGTGCGCCAACTCTACTGCGAACATAGCATGACAATGCACAGTATCCGTTGTGTAAATAAGCAAGACTCTTTTAGCATCTCTACTATTTGTAATTACCGCTTATTTGCATCTTACTGAGGAACCATAACCGGATATGCAAACAGAATGAATAAGACCATGTAATATATAATACTAAATAATGTTCAAAACCAACCTCTGAAGAAAACCACGAAACACTATATTCAAAAATGGACTCGTATCCAGCTTTACTATCCATTCTGAAATGGTTTATCTTTTTCTCTTTTCAGAGGACCTCTGACCTAGTCACTTAAACCTTGACTAGATTAACTCCCATTAGTTGGCTGCTCAGTGAGGTTTTGCGCTCCTCAGGCTGTAGTTCTCCAAAATAAAATGCTTTTCATGGTTGGAGGCAGTCAATTATAATAAATACATGTCAGGAGTCCACAGTGTCAGTGTATTTCAGTGTGAGGAAACGATTCAGGTTATAAGCTGAAAGAAAATTGTCTTTGTGCTGTAATTCAAGGATGGAAATGTAAAGTGAAACGATCTTAATCTCAGCTCCTGAACTGGCCATTTGGCTTCTGTGATGTGGATGCATGTGATCAGTTAACAGGCAGATAGTGGCCGGTCAGAGGTGAGGTCAATACGTTCCCAGCCTTGGTAAAACAGGTGTACACACAGCCTAGGTTACATACATAGGAGTGTGAGTGTGTGTGTCCCACAGGACCATGTTTGACAAGGGGGGGGCTGTGTGTTTCCTGTACCCAAAAATGTCTTTGACTAGATTCAACCTAGTGAAACATGGCCCTCACTCTTGAAACCCTAACTACTCTTGACACGCACACACATGCAGATACAAATGCATGTGTCTCTTAAATTAGCAGGTTCTTATGAATATATCAGTTGGTATGTGTAAATAAATGCAAGTGTGTGCATATAAAAGGGAAAGTTTGTGCGCGAGTGAGAAAAATAAAGCTCGAGTCACTAGATGCCAATGTGAACAGGCTCTTTCTCTTACTGTTTCGCTCTGTGAATCCAAACAACACCGTTATTCATCCGCCAAGTTCCCCCCCGGCAATTCACCCACCCCTCCCGCAACTCTTCCAATCCTAGCTTGGGCCGTAAGCATCGCTTCCATTCTCTCTGAATGTAGCCGCACCTGAACTGCTTCACCACAGGGGCTTGTTCAGAGCAGCATGTGGGGCGGCGAGGCCTGAAACCAATCCCTGTTCGGGATCCCACCACTTCCTCCCAATTGTTCCCAACAAAGCCGGACAGGAATAAATGGGCTGCTATCTGTGTCGCAGAAAAGTGGAGAGCAATTTGTTTCCTATTAAACAGGACTGTCAGTTCAGTTTCTCGTCTTGTTTTTCTCACTTGCTGTCTTCGCTTGTTTTTTTGTTTTGTTTTTATTGTTTCTGCCAGGCCAAAGTGTCACTCGTGAGGTTTCCCCGACAGCTAAGTGGCCCGGACCCCCTTTTAAACCTGAGAACACACCTGTTTCGCCCGCACAGGTAATTGTAAGAATGTAGAGGGGAGACCTTAGGGGTAATGGATTCAGAATAGATGCTTGAACCAACACAAACACACACACACACACAGCGTGAATATGGCACTGAAGAGGCCTGTTTTGCAGTTCTGTAGGCTGCACCTGCTAAGTGGGTGATCTGTCTACCCCCAGTTCATGTGAGGGTCACAACAGCTCAATGTGACCCCCATCTTCTCCCGTTCTTTCTCTCCCTCTCTCACACACACACAGTCTCAACACAGACTACATCTGCCGTTATTCTGCCTGAGGTGAACAGTTCAGTGCGCACACAGACAGCCACAGTAGTTAATAATGGTTTAAATGGACGTCTTTGCATGTCTTTACAGCACTGTTATTTCATTCCAGTCTAGCATTGTACACGGTTTGTGACATCACCGTTCCCAACTAAATGAATGTCGCTTTATCAAATATCAAATGGCAAACGCACTGCATTAATGTTCAAAAGTTTGAGGCTGTGAAGATTTTATTTAATGAGATGAATACTTTTATTTAGCAAGGACACATTAAATTGCTCAAAAGTGAACTTTTGAACTTTCTATTCATGAAAGAATCCTGAAAAAAAAAATGATTATGGCTTCCACAAAAATATTAACTGTTTTTAATGTTGATAATAAGAAATGTTTCATGAGCACCAAATCAGCATATTAAAATGATTTCTGAAGGATCATGTGACATTGAAGACGGGAGTAATGGCTGCTAAAAATTCAGCTTTGCTATCACAGAAATAAATTGCATTTTAAAATATATTAAAATCGAAAACAATGATTTTTTCATATTATTACGGTTTTTGCTGTATTTTTTTTTATCAAAAGAATGCAGCCCTGATGAGCATAAGAGACCATAAAAAAACACGGTAGTGTAGTGTATATGCACTATATAGGACAAAAACATTGTGGATGGATCAGTAAAATTTATTTATGCTGAAATGTATGGAATTCCCCATTACTTAACATAACCGTGGGCCTGGCGACACGGAAATGAAGTCCGTAGCTTTGCTGAAGGTGTGAAAGACTCTCACTGGTGTAATATTTGCATAGAGATATGATCAAGAATGTATCAGAAGACTGTTGGATTGTGAAGAATGACCACAACAGATAAAAAAAAATATTAAACAATAATCAACTATAAATAGATCTTTATGTTAAAGAATAATAAAAACTGCATAAAATGCAGCATATGTAAAGTAGAAATGCTTCAGAATTAGATTCAAAGCCTTTATTCACAGACCAGGTTGCATGTTTGCATATACATATTGCCTGTGGAAATGCATGTAAATGGTTTTCTGACAATGATTTGTATTGTTACTTAAGACAAACACCTGACTTTTGGCTTCTATATATAAAGTATCTTAATGGGAACCCCTGTTCCATTCAACAGACATTGTTTTCTTTTGTGATTTAAGACAAACACCTGACTTTTGCCTTGAGATTAACTTTAAATATCTATGCAATGATTAATAATATTGATATCAATATTGTTTACATCATTATACCATTACATGTATGGTTGTAATGGAAACCCCTGCCCCTTCCACCAGACTCCATGGCACTACATGAACTACTGAACACATATGGTTCAATTCATTTGCCAATGAGCACCCTTAAAGAGGTACGATGGATGAAGGATTAAAAAAAGGGTTGGGGAAAAAGATTGAATGAAAAAATGACCCTCTCTCCACTCTCCTTTTATGCGGGGAGTCTGGAACCCCATCTGTGCGAGAGGAGAGGCGTGAAATGTTCTGTAATTACTGATAATGATGTCCTAAGATCAGAGACTCAACCAAAACAAGGTAATTACATGATAAATGTGTGTATGAGCACACTGACCTGGAGTCAGCAGGGCCTTTGAGACAGGCGTACGATGGACAGCTAACAGAGATATTTGCTCAAAGGGCCCACTGGGACCTGCATAGATCTCTATTGTCTGAAACACTGTCTCTTGGTAACATCATGTATCAGAGTTCAGCTAAGGAGGGGGGGGGTGTGTGTGTGTGTTTGCATATGTATGTTTAGATTTCCTTCTAAAAATACTTTAATATTTACAAAAGATGAGGTGGAGATTTGTGTGTGTGTATGTATTTTTTATTAATTCTTATATAAAAATATATAGAATTTAAATGGAGTATAGATAGTTAGAATAATATTATTTATTAAATAGTGCTATATTATTTATTTAAAGTAAAATAATGATTTTTCTGTACTAAAATGCTTTAATATTTACAAAAGATGGTGGAGTGGAAAATTATTAAAAAAAAGTTGTATTAGATTTTTTTTTATTAGTTATTTTTAATAGAGAGAGATAAATCGTTATAGATAGATTTATTCAATATTATTTATTATATAATTAATTTAAATGTAATGTTTTTGTAATATGTAATTTTTTACTATTTTTATTAGTAACTATTTTTATTTTTAGTTCTATACATAGGAAGATGTGGAGGGGGTGTGATTTTGCTGAGCAGGTGTCAAGGGTTAAGTGCCTCACTCAAGGGCATCATATTAGTGGTCAGAGAAGGGAAGATCCTCAGGGATTTATTTGAACTTGGATCTTCTAAGTTGTAGTTTGCTCTCTTTATTTAGCCACCAGTATATTGCTTTGGCACATTTCAAACCGCTGGGTTAAACTTTATACACAGCTATATTGTATTATATCATCATTCCTATAAGAGATGCACCTCATTAACCTCTATCAATTAGGTAAACAGTGCACATTTATTTTCATTTCTAAATTTGAGTATTTTTGCTTGATTTTGATATTACTAAAGGACTTCTGGGGTTCTATATGATTGGCCTTGTTTTCTTAAGTTAATGCAGAGATGAACTGCAGCTTTACATTTCCATAATCTACAGTACATGGTTTACCCTAATCGATGTAATGTGACCTAACTGTGTTTTTAGACCTAGATTTGACTGATTTGTCCATAAATAGCCTAGTATTGAATGGATGTGGCGACAGAAAGCTCCAGAGAGACGGTTAGTCCAGGATCACAGAGGCCATGGCAAATAACTGATCCTCTAGTGCTTCACTTTTTAAATGCAAATAAGGCCCTGCAGAGCAAACAGGTCACATGTTTTCTTTTGTCCTCTTTAGGTTTAGAGTTGTTTGTGACATATTATTCATCTGTTCTCGAGAACTGTTTCGGTGACTTTACAGAATGCATGGTAATAAGATCATTTAAATTCTAACACCTCGTTCATCAAAAATCTGATAGCCATGCAAAAAAATTTTTTTGACTATTACGCTGACTTCAAATGAGGAATCATAGTCAAGAAAAACAGCCAGGATTTGCCTGAGATTTGCCTAACCTCTAAAAAAACAATGCCAGCTTCATCAATGAGTATTTTATGCTCCGTAAGCTTGGATGCCGTTATACAAATGACTGTTGTATTGCACTCTGGTCGACTTGAAAGAGGATATTAAACATTATCACATTTTATCTGTTTATTCATTAGCCCAGTTCCATACCAATATGCCTCAGCAGTTTTAGGGGGAAGCAGGCCTTCTTTTTGACCTGGATTTTACATCTGCATTATTATTTACTTCATACAGAAAATATCTGGTATTTTTTTAATTTACTAGGATATAATAATGCATAATGCAATGATAAATCTGTTACAAAGAGTGGAGATCACAATATAAAACCAAAAATATGATGTTTAGAAATTTGGAGGTGACCCACTAATACCCCATGTCACCTATAGATGGCGAGAGTGCCTTATTTTCTGTGCAGTAGCTCCATAGGAAGGATAAGAATAAAAAGCCCTCACTATTCCTACAAATGATGGGACTCCAGTTCCATTGAATTACAAGTGTAGAGTAAATTTACATTTTTGTTTAATTGATTTTATTATTTTTTTTAAAGATTTTTATTCATATACATATATTTTTTGATTAATTAATTAATGTATTTTTTTTGCCAGTATTTCTCAGAAACGCTTTGCTCCCAACGTGAATTTTATGGGACAAACACATTTAAATAGAGAAAAACGCTTTGCTCCCAAAATTAATTTTATGGGACAAATAAATTTAAATAGAGAAGAGAAAACAAGATATGGATAACATGTAAATTACCTTATTTGTATGGACGATAAACTCTCCTAGGCTCTTCTAAACATACACAAGCCTAATAAAGGTTTATGTCTGTTAGTTTTATGCTGAGAAAAAAAAAATAGTAGTTGTGCCTGGTAAACAGATAAGATACCTGACATACAGCTAGTATTAGGGAAATGACAGTACACACATCACACATCTTTGTGAGTATAAAGTCAAAAGAAATAGCGTGTGAAATAAATAAAGGACAGCGACAGATAGAATAAGGCAGAAAATGAATGAGAGAGGGAGAAAAAGGACAATTTTTCAAAAAGTCACAAGCATAAAGGCTGAGAAATGTGCGAAATGCAGTAATTGCGTGAAGCAGTCAGTGTGTACGGAATAGAAGCGCTGTGGAGTCGGATTCTGCTTCCGTGATGCGCGCGATCGGAGGCATCTTCAAGAGCGTCTGCGTGCATATGTTACTCATTACCGCGGGTAGATAAAAAGCCAGAGAATGCAGAGCGATTGTTCTGTAGTGCTGGAGAAAGACAGTCCTCCCCTCTTCATTAGCGCTGAAGAGAGATCAGGGAGCGAGTGTAATGAAGAGAGGGATCACTCTGTAATGTTTATCCGGCGACGCAGGTGAAGTTGACGGCATAGCGCGCGCGGTTTCCCGGCAACTGCCTCTTGTGTGAAGCGACAGAGACTCGGCCATTATTAATACACAGACGTGTATTTGGGTAATGAACAGAGTGGACAGTGACACAATGACCTCAGCCACTAAATTAGTTTCTGAGTCTGAATATATATATATATATATATATATATATATATAAAATCTTAATTGAGAGTTTTTTCTGCCCAATGTGGAGAGTCAGTCACTCTTAAAATAGAATTTCTTTATTGGCATTTCTTGTTCCATGAAGAACCTTTAACATCCATAGAACCTTGCCATTGCACAAAAGATTATTTTAGTGTATAAAGGTTCTTACATTGTTAAAATCTTTTTTTTTTTTCGACAGCATTTGCTGTGAAATCTGAGTCTGAATATATATATATATATATATATATATAGGCTAAATCTTAATTGAGAGTTTTTTCTGCCCAATGTGGAGAGTCAGTCACTCTTAAAATAGAATTTCTTTATTGGCATTTCTTGTTCCATGAAGAACCTTTAACATCCATAGAACCTTGCCATTGCACAAAAGATTATTTTAGTGTATAAAGGTTCTTACATTGTTAAAATCTTTTTTTTTTTTCGACAGCATTTGCTGTGAAATCCCCCTTTTGGAACCTTTATTTTTTTTGAGTGTACGTTGTTGGGAAAAAATAAAAATCTTAAACCAGCCTAAGATACTTTATTGGATGCTTAGTTGGTCTCCTTGCCTGGTTAGACTGATCTCCTGGCTGTTTTTAGAGGGATTTTTTGCCTATGTGACAATTTTAAACCAGCTAAGATCAATTTTAGGCTGGTTTAAGCTTATTGATGTTGTAGGACAGTTTACTTATATGATGACAAGGTAAACATAGAGTTTTGCAAAACACAAGTAGTAGTGGGACTGTGAATATCAATTAATCTTTAGCATATTTCCAGACTGGACACACTATCTAACCAGTTTAGATAGTAAAGACTACAGTACTGGTCTATAAGTGAAACCAACTCGTAGATTTGTGTTTATATGGGACGACAGAGGGGTTTATTTTCCATTTTATGCAAATCAAAAAAGCATAAAGAAAAAAGTGGTCTTAGATGGAGATTTTGAACACACAAGCCCCCAGTAGCCCTCCTAATGGTGTGTATGACAATGACAGCGTGTGTATATGCGTTGCTTTATGGCCCCAATGACTTCAATCACTCCCTGGAAAAACAAATCTGATCTGGTCTACCTGCCTCCATCACGCCATCCTCCAGAACAATGATAGATAGATAAAAGCCGGTGTCTGTGGGTTTGTGTATTAAATAAAAAAGACGGATGTCCCCACGGCTGGCTGTTTGGCATTGCCTGATGCGAGTCATTTATCTAAATGTAGCCGTGGCAGCCGGGGCCCTGGGCTGACAGAAATGACCCATAATTTGCTGCTAACTGCAGTAGCGGGTTCTGTAATAAAAGCTTTTCATTAGGGCAGAGCAGCCTGCACCAGGCACAACTTAGCAAAAGGGCCCTTCCTCTAATTGCTAACCATTACAAATATGGTCCATTTGGTGGAGAGAAAGAAGAGGAGGTGCTAACAGCAGTAGCGGATTCTGTAATAAAAGCTTTTCATTAGGGCAGAGCAGCCTGCACCAGGCACAACTTAGCAAAAGGGCCCTTCCTCTAATTGCTAACCATTACAAATATGGTCCATTTGGTGGAGAGAAAGAAGAGGAGGAGAGAGAGCAGAGAGGAGAAGAGGATGTGGGATAGGTCTGTTTCCCCTTCACAAAGCGCACCAATAACTGAACAATTAAACTTTAGCAATGTGATTACCACTCACCATAACTAAAAGCAGATGTGTGAACGGCACAAGGCCACAGTGGGCAGAGATGTGGAGTCTATCAGATCGCCGAGCTCGGGATGGATGAGGTGCTGCTTTGAGCCTCAGATCCAAAATAACAAAAGAAATGCCAGCTGATTTGTGTGATTAACAAAAAGGTGGACATAAAACAGAAGCAAAGCCTTAATAGCATAAAAGAAATCTGCGGCCTGTACAACAAAACAACCATCAGATATACGAGTGACGTTTTTCTTCCTTCTCCTTATTTTTGACTTCGCATGAAGAAAGGACAGCCGCTGCATCCCTCATCTCTCTTGTTGAAAAGCAGATGTTATTTAGAGATCTGAGCCACTTTCATTTCTCCATAAATCCTCAGTGGCTTGAGTACATACCAAGGGTACTGCTGCTGTCACGGGCCCGATGAGGGTGTGAATGCAGCCTTTGTTTACACACAACACTGCAGTCATAAATTAGCATTATAACACGGAGATGTGGAGGCACATCAGTTTTATGCACTACAATGTTTCTGCCCATGTGCCTGTGGTCTCCACCAGAGATGCTCTTTTGTATGCATTTATGTGCATGCGCTGACCTTTTTTTTTTTTTTTTTACAGAGAATGAACCTCTCAATAATCTCCTCACACAAAATATAAACAGAGAGCAGCACCCTGCTGCCAGCGTTTGGTTAACAGGGTCTGATTAGAAACAGCAGGTGTTCCTCTCTGAGCTTTCTGCTGCAAGGAGCCATGAATGGTGGGATACAGTAAGGGCTGTGACCTCTTTATTCAAGTATACAAAGACACTGATACTGCCACAGATCCTGTCATTACATCCCTTCCCTCCCTGCCAATTAAAACCCACTTGTTTGATGTCCCAATTAGCCTGGAGTTCAGCGTTCCAAATGCTGTGTGTACGTGTGTGTGTGTGTGTGTGTGTGTGTGTGTGCATACTAAAACAGAATATCTTTCAATTAGCAAATGCATAGTTAGATAAAATGAGAGAAACACTTGAATGCAGAATTATTGAGCTTGATAATGTTGCCATTCATGTTGTGCAAGATATGTAGAAGCACCATTTGGTTTCTTGGTGCAGTATTTCATGTACCACTTTGCCAAAGCACCACAGCAAAAGAAGTCATATTATTGTGAATGTGAGTTTGTTCTCTATGTTGATTATGATGCAATAAAAATACGGTGTATCTCGAAACAAAGGAAAAAACATCCTTCTATAGTCATCATTGCACGCTGACTGCACGCAGAAATCACATAGAACCGCGACTATTATATTCACGATCAAATGATTCATATAAGTTAGTTATTTTTAGAGAATCAAATCCTAACACTGCCAGCGTAGCCAAATTCACAAAGAAATGACTCAGACCAGGCAGTTGTTTTTATTGAATCAAAAACACAGAGTTAGTGTAGCCCGACTCAAATGACTCTTAACCACAGTCTATGCTCTTAACAGACGTTCTTTTTAGTGAATCAACAACATCTACAACGTGACCAGTGTAACTTGATTACTAAAAGAATTTGCTTTTCTGAGGTGGTTCTTTTTATTGAATCTAAAACACACAGCACGGCTAGCATAAACCGATTCCCGATCAAAAACATAACAGTTGGTTCTTTTTAGTAAATCGACAACATCTACAACATGACCAGTTTCATCAGATTCACGAAAGAACCGACTCTTATCGAGTTCTTTGTAGTGAATCAAAAACTATCGATGCACAATATTATCAGATCGTTATCGGAATCGGCCGATAAAGGCTTAGAATGAAAAACATCGGCACCGGCAGATTTGGGGAAAAAAATAATGCCGATAGGCTATGCCTTGCAGATAAGATGAATAGTTGTGCTAGCGATAAGATCAGGTCAGCAGTGTGGTCATTCTTAAAGCGAACTTTTGCCTGAATGAAGATTAGATTCAATGTTTTGGATCCTTGCATTTAATTTGAGAATGCACGTACAGAATGACGCGTCCGGTGTGCGATGGAGTCCACAGTCACCAGCGCGTGCTGCAGCAGCGGCAACAGCAACAACAGTCTCCCCCGCCTCCTAACGCCCGTTCGGTAAGGCGTTTTATTTACTTAGGGGGCGCTGTAGGACTACTTGTAATAAAATGAAAGTAAAATGGGCCTACACAAATAACATTAAGATACTTGTGTTTCTGAATAAATAAAGCAGTAATTTGATGTCATAAAATCACGAGTCTCTTTTGATTTAAAGGTCAGAGGCTATAGCTTACGTGAATAAAAATCACAAATTTAATATATACAGATTTATTCATTAATATGTAATATTTTTTTGTTCAAATGGATTATGAAAACTTAAATACAAGGAGCTCTAACAAGATTTTTAGAGTTTCACAACTCTTTTGCTTTAGACCATAATGTTAAATCCACAAACATTTTTTAAGGTTTCAACTGCATCTGTCTGAAAATAATAATAATAATAAAAATAAAAGCAGAGATTGATTTTATTTATTTATGTATTATAGTTATTTTCAAAGCTTTCAATGTACTCTCATTAAAAAAAGAACTTTAATAATGTTTAGTTCTAACAAATAAGTGTCTGCTCAAAAGTAACCAAAATTAAAAAATAATTTGTTTAGCATTTCTGCACAGGAGAGACTTGGTGTTGTTTCAAAACAACAGGAAATATATATCGGCTATTGGCCAAAATGATATTGGCAAAAATCTAATATCGTGCATCCCTATCAAAAATGTACAGCGCAAACAGTTTAGTCTAATTCTCAAACGAATGAATCTTCTGAGCTGCTTCTTTTACTGAATAGTTTAAAAAGACGAGTTAGTGGTTTGAATCAGTCTGGCAAATCCATCAGAGTGGTTAGTGAATCAACACCTGACTCACTGAACTGTACCATTACGGAGCAATTTATCAAATCCTAATTAATTGTTTATATCTTAAATATTATATTGAAATATTATATTGATTTTACCTATTTTCTTTCTTATATATACTAAATGTATTAGAAATGTTCCCTAATTTATTACAAAAAACTTGCAAATGTTTATCTTTAATGATGTTTTCATATGGAAAATTACTCAGTATTATATATGTAAAATAATCACATTTTGTTGCTTTGCAGCCTGAAATGAAGACGGACACAGTTTTTCGGACACAGGCAAAATACCATCAAATTCTTGGGGAAAATCTGCTGTCCTCTGCCCGAAAGTTGTCAGTGGGAAGAAGGTTTACCTTCCAACATGACAATGACCCAAAGCACACAGCAAAACTGACCACACAGTGGTTGAAGGAGAAAAGAGTGAATGTCCTTGCATGGTCAAGTCAGAGCCCAGACTTAAACCCCATTGAAAATCTGTGGAATGACTTGAAGACTGCAGTCCACAAACGGTCACCATCAAATTTAACTGAACTTGAGCAGTTCTGCAAAGAAGAGTGGGCAAATAAGCAAAGTCTAGATCTGCATATTCTAACAGACTAAAGGCTGTAATTAAAGCAAAAGGTATAGTTCAACAAAATACTGACACAAGGGGGTGATCTTTTTTCCAACTTAGTGATTCAGGTTTTTTTTTTTCCTGACATGTTGGTGTTATATCTTTCACTCGGATGTTATAAGTTCCACTGAGAAAATACAGCTGGATAAAAGAAAAATTATGTCCATCTTTATTTCAGGCTGCAAATCAACAAAATGTGATTATTTTAAAAGGGGTGATTCTTTTCTATACTCACTGTATGTATAGACATACATACATACATACATACATATAGACACAGAGAGAGAGAGACATATTATTAATAATAGTGCGCTTACATGAACAAGATTAGTGTTGTAAATGTAATAGCAGTGTGAAATAATATTAAATGCAGGCAAATTCCTACATTAGTCATGCACATATAATGTTTTTCATCATATACATGTAGTACTATAATTATAAGTGTAGGACCAGCAGCTCACTGCGATTTCTGATGACCTGTGACTTGCGACACTGATCCATGTACTGTCATCCAGGCAATTCCTGGGACTCTGCTACAACTGCCATCACTCTAGCCTGAACCGGGCTGAAGAGCGCTCTTATCAGACACATTTGCTGTAAATGGCAGCCATATCGGAGTGAGAGAAAGAAAAGAAAAATCACCATACCAACAAATTTGTTCTTGCATTTGCCTATCACTAAAAGTTCTGGATAACAGGGCTGCTCATATCACATAAAGTTTCAGTTAAATAGCTGATGGTTATTATTGTCCGGCTTTAGAGAGAACCATGCAGTTTTGCATCGCTGGGGCCTGCCATACAAATACAGTTTATATATGCAAAGTTACTGGTGCTACATACAAAACAAAATCCCCTTCCCCGACACCAGGAAATTATCCGCGATTCAAACTTAGGCTGAATTAGACTAACTTTCCCCCTTAGAGCCATTTGACTATCACTGAAAGAGTCACTCAGGTATGGAACAAGCTAGCGATTGTTCCCTTCATCTTCCCTCAAAAGAAATAAGAGAGAGCAAAAGAGAGAGGTTGTTTGTATACAGTAATTTGAATCAGACCTGTGTACAATAATTCACAACAATTAAAAAAATAATTGAGCAATGAATGTGGACATTTATAGGAAACTTTAAGTATCTTTTTGACTTTAATCAAAGATAAAAATGTGAAGGCTTTATAAAATCATCTTGTAGGTTTCAGTGAAGGAAACAATGCATCAGCAATGGATGTGAAAGTACGATACCCAACACTAGGTGTCCCTCCTTCTCCTCTGGACAGTGTCATAAGATTATGATATCACAGACAGTAATGGCACCAATATACTGTACGAAATCTTCTTTTGGATCATTAGCTATTCTTGCATGATCGACCGGTCTTAAATGAGAGAAGGGAATTCATTTATGAGATAGATTTCTCATTAAGGCCAAACAAAGAACGACTGAACGCCACCTATATAATCTATTGGCAATAACTGTTGATGAGACATTAGTAATCTACTCTTGTAGCATAAACTAGGACCTGTGTCAGAGCATTTCAGACTGATATGTTTTTATAGATTGCAGTTATAACATTTTATTTGCTTGAAACCCAAAGCCACAATCAAGGTGAAACTATTGCTATATGTTTATTGCATTTTTTAAGATAAATAATGTCTATAAAAGCTCTTATTTATCTGTTTTTATAGAGAAATAAGACTAATATTGTTAGATTAGATGTTGTAGCCCTGCATCTTTTCATCTTTTCTTTGAACACTTTACAATAAGGTACCATTAGTTAGTCCATCAACATTAACTAACAATACTTTTGTTACAGTATTTATTCATCTTTAATATTAGTTAATAAAATACAACCGTTCGTTATTAGTTCATGCTAGCTCAGATCCATTAATAATATTAACAAATATAATTTTGATTGTAATAATATATTAATAAATGTTAAAATGAATGTTAACTAAGATTAATAAATGCTTTGGATTTTTTTTTTTTCATTGTTATTTCATGCAGTTAACTAATGTTAACATATGGAACCTTTTGTGAAGTGTTACTTTTTTAGTTTTTTTGTTTTATTTTTTCATATTGGAGTTCACTTTTAGGGTCGCCCAGTGGGCCTCTGTGTCGTGTCAAATCCCTTGGAGCCCAAGCTGTGATGCTCATTTTGTGTGATGCTCAATCATCATTTTATGTAAGGTAAGAAAATTGCATAGAGCATGGTTTGTTATTAGTGTAATCGGTTAGCATTATGTCACGCTATCTTTAGCATTAGCTTGCTAACCACACTCTTACTACAACATACTGTACTGAAGGGATAGTTCAATCAAAAATGAAAATTCTATCATCATTTGCCCTCATGTTGTTCCAAACCTCTATGACTTTATTTCTTCTGTGGAACACAAAAGAAGGTATTTTTAAGAATGTTGGTAAACAAACAGTTTTGGGTGACCATTGGCTTTTAATCTATGGATGGGCAAAAAGAAGCACTGAAACTTTTCTCAAAATGTCTTCTTTTATGTGACATGAGGGTGAGTAAAAATGACAGAACGTTAATTTTCTGGGTGAACTATTCCTTTACCAAGCTTTATAATCAGGTTTTATAATCAGGTGCCTAATAGGGTACTCAAAAGAAGTTCAGTCAGCCAATGGAATCACTTTGGGATAAAATGCAAGTGGGAAGGCATTTGATGGGATATGATTTAGCACGACACTGGCCCCCTGGTTGAGGAACTCAGGATTTAAATGAATCAGGTGTGTAGTCTATATTACAGAGGAAAAAGATCCTCCTCCCTCCTCAGGCGGCAGCTGGGAGTGTAATTGCCACACCTGATTTATATGTGATTAACACACGGCTATAACTTACCTTTCACGCCAAAGCATGCCCATAAGTTTCCACTACTTTTCACCAAACAGGCGTGATATCGCAGCAGAATGGATGTGCATGACTCTGGCTGGAGCATATGGTATATTTCTCCATCATCAATAATTCACGTGAAATGAGCAAAAATTAGTCGGCCCGGTTACTGCCGAGTTTGTTCCGCATTAATTTTGCCGACGTGTTCTAAATGGGGTCGTTAGGCTGAAAACAAAGTGCCTCTCTCCGTGTATTTAAAAGAGAGAATTGCTTCGTGAGAGTCTTGTTCACGATCTTACACCTGCTGTCTTTGTAAATAAGAGTATTGTTTACAACCCCTGCAGGCTATGAAGTTACATGACTGATTATCAAATTTACCTCTTATTGAGAAATACTTCACAGTCTGCCATAATAAAGAGAGAGATCTGCCATGCAATCCTAACCGATTTTGCAGCACGATCGTTTTAATGATGGACTTGTTGTCTGCATAGATATACATATACACACACACACGCACACACAGTCATATACGTCTGTATAACCTACACAATCCATAGTGCTTCTACATATTGTTGGCTTAACCCTGCATGGCCCTAATCTTTCTGTGCACCGGCTGCTTTTCTAGTGGCACTCTGTCACTCACGGTCTATGAGGTTCAGCTGAGCAAGAAAAGGAAAAGAAAAGAACAGGAACAATACGGTGAGAAAATGTTCCTTTCAGCCCAGCCTGGCTCAAGTGTCAGCCATGTATGAGTGAAGAAGAGAGGTGGAGGACCATTAGACCACATGGACTGTTAGATTTTTAGGGGTGGTATGACCCCTCCTGTCCTCTCCTCTGACACTCACACTCATTCATGCACACCTAACCTGCCATGCCAATGTCTGACAATGTCGCAGAATTGTATGTTTGAGAATTGTGCTACTCTGTGACATGGTATCAGAGAAAGAGAGGGTCGGGGAGCAAAGGTCTGGATGTCACCTTCTGTCGTGATCCCTAGATGATTTCTAGAGAGGTATTATTGTTCAGAATTGAATTACTAGTTACTGAATATTGTGACATATACACTTGGGATGCACCAACATAAAAATTGGGCCAATACTGATAAACCAATATTTATTAATGAATTGTTTATTTGATTTAATCATTTATTTTATTAAATATATTTTAAATTGTATTTATTGTATAATTGTATTATATTATTCTATACTACTTTGCATATATAATGCATACACTAAAAACTAAAAAATGTCAAATGTATATTTATTAAGATTTTATTTAAATTATTAAATTGCTATATTTAAAAAAAAAAAACTTTAAATGAGCAATAGGTGACGGCAATGGTAATCTAAATGTAAAATGATCATGAACAATTAAATATCTAATATCAGCCTATATCAACAAATACTGATAAATTTAAGTCTCTAATATTGGCCCATAACAAATATACAAATATATTTTCTTTCCTTAGTATACACTGTGTGTAAACAGTAGGCATTATTGCACAATAAACGTCATCGTTATTGTCACATTTCCTCATCACATTGCATGTGTCACATGTAAATATAATTGTGGGGGAAAATATGTTTGATTAGATATTTGGCATTTATAATTCAGATTTGTATAACTTGTCTTCATTTTGACAGTCTGATCAAATAATGAGTCCAGAAAATACTTAAAAAATGTTTTGTGTCTTTGTCGCAATAGAAATTAAAAAAAAATTGAAATGGTTGTGTACATTGCATTGTGGGATAGCAGTGTAGAAGGCTCTGTTGTATACGGCATATTTGAATAAAAGTACTAAATGGGCTGGATTTTGCATGCACACAGAATATTTGCATACTTTGCATAATATACCACTGTTAAAATATTGAACACAGTAGGTTGGCACTCTATTCTGGACATAGCCAGCAGCTCAGCTTACAGTATTTCCTCCTGCAGAGCTGAGAATAAGGGCCAAATGTGGAGGAGTTCATGCATTAAAAGAGAGAGTGGAGAACCCAAGGTCTCATTAATTTACAAATGTGGTTAGTTAAGCTCAGTGAGATAGATGAAAAAGAGCTTAAATCATTTGCCTAGCTTTACATAGTTCACACCCTTTGCTCATATCACTAAATACTCACTAAACCATAAGCAAGCAAAACGTTTACCGCTCCATTGGTGCATACAGTAGATTTCAGTCAGCGTACAGGTTTGTCATTAAACACATAGGCTAATGTGAAAGTCATCAGCCCACACCTGCTGCATGCTGTACCTGCCTCCTACCGTTTGCGCTCTCAAAATTGCCAAAAGTGCACCACTAAACCTTAGCAATGTGATTTGTGTTTGTAAGCCAAAGATATCTTTATTTTATGTCAGCGTCCTTAATTTTTGTGGTTCCACAAGGTTGTTGTGGGTGTGTAACATGAAAAAAAAAAACAGAAAACAAAGAATGATTAATCTTAATAAATTAACCTGAATAAATCATAATCTTTATAAATGCTAAAATTGAAGAGGCAGTCTGTAGAGGAAGGCAGATATATGCAAAATGCATTTTAAAATAGAGTGTGCAAAACCAAATACAGGCAGTTGAATGTAAACAGTAAAGTGCAGGACTTTACTTTAAGGAACCAACAGTTTTTTTTAGGTAGTTACCAATATGTATGAGAGCTGTTGGTGTTTGTGTTGTTGTGTTGGGAGTTATAGTGTGATGATGCGAGCAGTGAGACCAGAGGGTTCAGAGTTAAATGTGTTGGAACAAATGCCTTTCATCGTCATTGATTGTTTTAATTGAACAGGTGAAAATGGGCCATTTTTTTTGCCAAAGCCTGCGGGTAAAAGGTCTAACAAATCTTCAAGACAGGTATGATGGAAAGTAAAGGAAAAAGTCAAACCGAGACCATTGCCTTTAAATGGACCATTATTGTGAATGTGAATGTAGATTGTTTAAAATTAGATTAATGGGCATGTATTGCTGAAAACATTTATACTGAATATGGCCTCTTTCTCTCTCACTCAGACTCTCTCTGTCAGGTGAATGTCACTTCACTGCTGGGAAATTTAACGTTGCTTTTAACCTGTGCTGCCATGTAATTACCTTGACATTTACCCTTCATTAAATCAACTCTACAGCAGCCATTTTATTGTTCCTGACTCTCTCTATAGAGGCAGGCGCCAGTAATTATACATGCTAATAATTAGAAACAGTGGGCTGTGGAGCGATCAGCCTGAAATGCAGAGCAAATACTGTTATTTCCCATGATTCCTGACCTCCCCTGCATTGTTCATTATTTTTGTGGCGAGAGAGAGAGTTGAAGGGCAGAAATACTATTAGAGAACTGTGCGATGAGACCGAGTGAATGAGTCAGTGACAAGGGGAATGCCTGCTACTTCACTCATTTTGTCCATTGCTTCCGTTATTACGACAACTGCCGGGGAATTGGTGCAATGGTGGATGGCGGCGGTAACGATCCACCAGGGACTCGTCAATCAAACTTCCCAATGCCACCCCGAATTGAAATTTCATCTGCATTTGAATTAGCGACATTATTCGCCAATTTACCTCAGAGTGAACATTTTTCCATTGGAGATGGAATTAAATTAGAAAATGAGTGAGTCTTTAATTTCCAGATTATTAATCACAGAATATAATTCACCTCTACATACCTTTAGGGCAACCACATTATCCTAAGTGCCATTTTATCTCCTGACCGTGAAGCTGATGCCCTGATGGCGAGGTGTCATACAAATCTAGTTTTTCAGAAGCAGATGATAAAAGAATACATCTCGCTCCATCATGGAAGACATAATGTTAGCAGCACTTCCTGCCTGAGAGCTTATTTGACATGAAATTGGGTAGTTTTTAACCTATAAATGCTGCAGTAAAATTACTTTTCTGTAAGTGAGGAAAAGTCAGCATAATTTGAGATTTATTCTGATGGGAAGTGGGTCATGTACAAAGAGACTGGCTTAGCTTCAGATGAATGAAAGTCTTGAACTAGCAAAATAGTCAATCACTGTAAAGGAATCATCCGCAGATTCAGAGGCTAATTTCATTGATTTTGTGCTTGCTATGCAGATACTGGTAAGATTTTTTATATATCTGGGTGTACAGTCTTGGCCTGTTGTGTTACAAACTAAAGCAGCTACATACTAACCAAATTATTTATTGATGTTTCAAACATGAAAAATAAACGCTAAAACCTTCTGTGCATGTTTATAATTAAGTACAATGTTTTTACATGATATGTAGGTAGTTTATTTTTTTTTAAAGTCATAACCCTACATTAATTTCTGAACTGTGTATATTAATTTGTATTCATGTAATCTATACATTTAAATTATATAATTATAAATTAATGATGCATACTAATTAAAATACAGCAACAATAATAACAATAATTGTTTTTTACATTTATTATTTGATTTATACATATTTTGTATTTACTGAATATTAAATACACTTACAAATAATTAATATATTATTATATTTTATATAACAAAAAATATAAATAGTAAATAATTAAAAATATATATTATTTTACAATACACTGCTAAACAGCCAAAACCGTCAGATTTCTCTAGTTAATTACTTTTTAGCATTTATGTGCTTATTAGCTGTGGTTGTTGAATTTTTTACTCTCACATCCACTTGAGTTTAAATGCTTTTTGTTTGAAATAAATGAAAAGCATGAGGTGTACAGAACTGCTGTTGTTTCAGTCTATATGATTTTACTTGGTGTTTGAACACACAATCTATGTCTGACTGTTTATATAAAAGGCTTCTTTTTTCTGTGGTGAATTCAGGCAGAGTTTGAACCGTGACATGGTGGAGGGCTGCGCTGCCGTCAGACTGAACTCAGTGCCGGGCAGTAATGGTGGCTCTTAGTCAAACCTGAAGTCCTAGGGTACCACAGCGCTCCCTGTGCAGGTGTGCATGAATATTAATGTTAATACTTTTAAAGCATTACAGACTTAAATGTGACAGAGCAGCTAGCGGCTAATCACAGATAAAAGCCCATTACAACTCTAACTACTGCTCTGTCTGTGGACTGAGCCACTCTGAAGGTCAGTTTAAAATGTTTCAAATCAAAAAACACGAACACGATACTGACTTTAAATCTAGGTTTTATAGACTCAAATTATGAAAATGGTCTTGTTTAAAATAGTACATAAATTGTGCCTAGTTGTTGCATGCTAATGGCTATGATGTGCTAAAACTAATGTGCATGGCATGTTTGCTGTTCATAGAGTTTATTCGGTTTGACTTTAGGACAGTTTGGAAACGGTACCAGGCAAGACAGAAATAACAGTCATCAGGAGGTGAATATGCTGTAGCTTGAGAAAAAGCAGTCTCTTTAGTTCTTGTCTTCAAAAGCTGTCTCAGATAAAACAGAGGCTCACATTATCCAGGGTTTTGTCAGTTTCACTTATTTCATGTATACATGAGTGATTTTTAATGTGAAGTTCAGTTTAATGAAGCACAATAAAACTAAAAATAAAAATCTTTTTTTTTTTTTTTTTGGAAATCTTATTTTACTTTATTATATTTTTTGGGGGGGATATACAAATACTTTTATTCAGCATTGATGCATTAAATTGATCAAAAGTGGCTTTTATACCATAATATATTATATTATAAATATTCTATTTTACATACATTTTAATTTTCTATTAAAAAAATATTAAGCAGCACAACCGTTTTCAGCTGTGATAATAATGCAAAATGTTCCTTGAGCACCAAATCAGCATATTACAACGATTTCTGAAGAACTTCCATCACAGTAGTACATTTTACATATTTTAAAATATATTCAAATAGAAAACAGTGATTTTAAATTGTAATAATATTTCACAAAATGTCAATTTTCTTGCTGTATTTTTGATCAAATAAATGCAGCCTTGGTAGGCATAAGAGACTTATTTCTACCTGAACTAACCCTTTAGTACATTAGCTTTAGTTTGTGAAACCTAATGTTGTCAGGTTGATATATTAACATATTAAATCATGTATTAACTAAAATAAAACCAGTTTATTTAGATGTTATCATATGAAGCACATTTTTAGGTTACCCGACAGTGTACCATTTATTTTGTAATATGCCTGAAATGTGATCCTGACACATTATGCACCTGAATAAAACAAACAATTATTTGGCCGTGCAGCCGGGTTTAATTAGATTTTATGATGTATGGGATTGCTAATTCGGTGGCCCTCTGTGCGCTGTCTAAGGCGGCCCTTTGCTCTCCAGCTCGGCTGTCACAGACCCATTTTTAACCGTATTGAAAAATTCAGGCTTTATTATCGCCCAGCTCACTCACTCCACCCAATCAGAGCGCAAAGTAATGACCTGCTTAACTCTCTCTCTCTCTCCCTCCATATCTAATTCCCTCCCTCTAAAGGAAAAATAGGAAGAATGAGGGAGGAGAGCATTGGCTATTGAGTTAAGAGGTTAGTAAAAATGAAAGGAAAAGGACAAGAAGTTAATGGAAAAAGAAAAGAGGCGTGTGCCAGTAACGGACAACTGAAGAGGGAATGAGTGACTTGAAGAAGCTAGTAAAGGAAGTGGATGAGGTAATGAAGAGATAGGAAGTTAAAAAGGGAAGATGGAGCGGCACTGATGTCCCTTCCTCAGCAGCCTCGCCGCTTTAGTATTAAAGGGATAGTTCACCCAAAAATGAAAATGGACCATTGACACTCTATCTACAATCTCAATTAGGAGTGTCAATGGTCCATTTGAGAGATAGGTGGCGGTAATGCACTTATAAGTCTGCGATCCGCCGTAAAGCAAGAAGAAGAA
>NW_015540946.1:206544-213651 GCF_001515605.1 Sinocyclocheilus anshuiensis
GTTCACTTCCATTATATGACTGACAGACTGCAACGGTTTGAGTTAAAAATCTTTGTTTGTGTTCTACTGAAGAAACAAAGTCACCTACATCTTGGATGTCCTGGGGGTAAGCAGATAAACATCAAATTTTCATTTTTGGGTGAACTATCCCTTTAACAGTACTGATTCACGAGGGAACTTTCTACAAGCCTGTAGCCATTAGCCTACAGTTCCTGCGGCTGTCACCAGACCACGGCCAACACTGCCTAATGCACTGATCCTGCATGAGCTACCAGCCTAATACATCTCACTCGGAGAAAGGTCAGCACTGGAAGGCAAACTGATTGGGGGAAACACAGCAGGACAGCAGAACACAGGGAAGTGGGGCTGCAAAGAATCTCTGACCCCATGCCAACACACATACATGAACAAACATTTCCCTGCTATTCTAGAATAATCATTCCAGCTGACTAGGTCAACAATAGCATTATCATTTTTTTTCCAGAAAAGAAGAAATGGTATCATAGGGAAAATTAGAATGAAAAGTGCAGTCTGACCTGGCTGGTGAGAGAGAGTGTGTGTTAGCAAAAAGATGAATGTGGCAGAAATGAAATTAAAGGTGTAAAAATGAGATTAACGGTCAAAGGTGTCAAAACTTCAGTTAATGAAAAATATCTTTCGACTTCTCTAATTACTTGTCTCCTCAAGCAGGTAACGGCAGGTGAGAGATTAAATTAGATTCCTGGCTTGAACAGATCATTGTAGCACTCCTGATATTTCAGTCTTCTAGTATTTTGGAATGTTAGAAAATCGTACAGTTTTTCCAAATATTTATATAAAATTGTAGGACACATTTGTATAGTTTTCTTAATCATTTTGTATTATATATGTGTATATATATATATATATATGTATATGTATATGTTTTCCTTACAAATAAGACTAAAAAGAAAAAAACACAAATATAATATTACTTTCTGAAAATATATCTTGAATTAAGTTAATTAGTCTTAGTTAGCAAATAGATGCATTTTGATTGAAGCACATCTCTAAATATTAGCTTATTAAAAAATGATGCAAGAGAAATTACCAATGGGGTAAGAATGTTTAAAGATTATTAATTATCTTGAACGTTAATATTAAGAAATAGTCTATAAATTAAAATACTGAATGTATATTGTCCGCAATTTTTCTTAATATAGTATGCAATTTTATCATATGCCGTTTTCTGCGTATTGAATGCGAATTTTACTTCTCAAATAGAGTCAAATTTATTTTTCAATGTTTTTTCCTATTAATTTTTATATTTGAAATATTTTACTGACAATCATGGCAAAAATACTGATTAAGAATACACACACTGTATATAATTTTATTGACTTTTTTTGACTGCATTTCCTAGATTCTGCTACAAACACCTAGAGTAAACACAGACACTCAGGTTTGGTACCCATTGGGGAAGTCCGTTGCCTGGCACTGAGCCAATGCAAAAGCCACATTAAAACCTACCAACCTCAAAATCTAACAGTAATCCATTTACAACTAATCAAACATTTACAGAAGTGCAGCTCCAGCCAGAGAGAATGATTCATCAACCACAAACCATATATGTTCCCTTTCACCCCACATCTCGTTATTCACACTGTATCTCAATCTACCTATGCAAATGAGGCGTGAGGGCCGTAGAGAGCTGACTGGGAGAGGGAGAGAGAATGATAAACAAATATTCATCCATCCTGCTGAGGAAATTAAAGGAAAGAAGCCTAGAAGTAGAGATTTGGGCCTGGGTATAATGCTAGGTTTGTGTGAATGTGTGTGCGTGTCACTTTCTCTTGCTCTCTCCATCTTTAGCGTGTGAATTATGCATGTGGCAGTAGCCTGTCAGCACCGTCGAGGTGAATTAACTGAGCACGTCGCAGCTTTTGTTATAAATCCCACTGCCGGGTTTTGTACCCATTTTCCCAACATTCTGTATACCTGTGCGATGACAGATTAGCACGCAGCTCAGATTAATGTCACCGCCTGCACCAAGTTCACTAGCCGTGTGAAGCTAGTGGGTAGGGGGGTAGCTGTCTGAACCCCAGGGCCTTGGATTGACAGACCTCGATTTTTTTTACCCTTCATTTTTTGAGAGACAGGCTCACCCCTTCTGTATGGTAATCCTCTGGTGGGGTCACCACAGGCTAGGCGGCTGTGACTGTTCCCCCATTACGGGCCCCATTTGTATATCAGGTTGTAATTACACCGCGCCTGCCCTCAGGCCTACATTGACCGATCTCACCTTTCAGAAATATACGATTCAAACACAATATAATTATGGCTGTATTAAATGACTAATGAATTCACATGCTGCTAAGTTCACTCCGCCACCGTCATTTGTAAATATTTCCACGTAATTCTCTTATAATTTATTCTTCCGAAGCCGATATGAAATAAGGGAAGGTTTACCTCTTAAAGGCCTCCATTTTTTCCCTCGTAGCCTCTAACTCACTGACACAGACACGAAAACATCTTGTCCCAAAACCCTTCTGTGCTTACTGAAATTTCCACGCTTATCATAAAATCGGAATCTGGCAGGTTATTATGCTAAGGGCCATTTGCAGTGTTGCTCAGCTTTAAATGGTTAAATTCAGGGAGCTGTTTTGAAATAAAAATCGTCTGCCTTCTCAAACACCCCAGACGCTTATAATGCTGCTGAAGGTGGCGGCGGCCAATTCTTTCTCTCTCAGAATAAAGTGTACCCTTTTTTTATTTGAGATGAAAATGTCAGTAATTTATCTAAGATTGATGATGTCTTACATTTGTACCCAATAAATGAAAAATAGATGAGCCCAGAGTTCTTTCGTTTAATATTTAAGGCAATATTAAAGCCTCCGTACAGCCAGTGGAAGTAGTTTTATGTAAGAGGAATAAGACTATTGGGCATTGTTTGCCGAGCACTTCATGTTTATTTGATGGGATTTTTGTGGCTTTCTGAGGAATTCAGACGCAGAGGAAATCACACCCGTTGCACAGTACTTATAAAACTATGTGGTGCTTTTTTATATAGCTGGCATTTTAGAAGTTTGTGTGTCTTCTTCATATCTGTTTGTCTGAATATTAATAGCCTGTGTCTTTGGTTATGTTTGTTTATTCTCCATATACTGTAAAAAATGACTTCTTAATGAATTTTTAATTGCGCTGTTTTGGCTTGTTTTCCAGGAAAAGAATCTAAAAATCCTTAAAACAAGATGTTCTTGAAGTTTAAGCTGTTTAAACACTGCATAAGATATTAAGATATTATTATAGTTATCATTATTATTATTATTAAGAATATATTTCTGTATTTTTTATTGCACTGGTTATATTATTGGTTATATATATTATTTATTGCAAGGTGTTATATTATTCACCTTGTTTTTAATTTGTTTCACCACTTAAAATACAAGGTCTTAATATTATGACATTTAATAATATCTACATAAAATCTTGCCTCAAGAATTTTTTGATATTTTAAGCACCTAATTTCATCCTCCGAGAGCTGCATTAGTCAATAAGCTGCTGTACTCTTGAGGTATTTGCTTGATATAGATATATCTCCAAACAATCAGGCCTGCCATGGAGTTGAGTAGTACTTCTCACTCTAGTGCTGGTTAACTGCCTTATTCAATCTAAGTGCAGAATGCTGCTCTCTCCTGCATAAGGAAATTAAATCAAGCCTCAAAATCCGAAAAAGAACCCCCTCTCTTTCTTTCTCTCTCTCTCCGTCTCGCTCTCTCATGGCTCTGAAATGGGACTTTACAAGCTTGATTCTGGGCCTCCGCGTTATTTGATTAACGTCAATTTGCCGGTGTTTGAACCACACATCAGAAGGGCGAGTGGCAGCAAGTCGGCCGCATGATCAGGCCTCTACACACACACTTGAGCACGAGGCCTGCAATCAGCCACAGCTGAGGAACAAGTGGCCCAAACACAGCTGTCTGTCGGCCCACAGCCGCCCCGGTAATAACGGGCAGGAGCTCAGCATTTTCACAGAGATTAAAAAAATGAGTTAAGAGAGGGTGGGAGAGAGCTAGAGAGATCTTAGCGCTGCCGTGACAGACAAAGCGAATGCACTCCATGAGAAAACGAGTGCGCTGTAAAGTGGAGCAGTCTAATGCAGCCAGATGGAGAGAGAGCTGGATGGTGACCAAGGTTATATAAGCTCCTAGAGTTTGAGAGATCTGATTGGTGGGATCAACACTTTGGCTCATAGAATGAACGGATCTAATGAGCACTATCTGCAAAATGGTCTCCTGTAGAACTTCAATGGGTTTGTCCTATTATAGCAGACGTAGTCCTCATGGAAAGACAGAGGTGGAGGATGAGGCAGAGAGGAGGATGGCCCACTCAAAGCACAGCCGTCACACTCCATCTTGGTTCGCACATCCAGCCAAAATATTGAATCCTGACGATTGCTCATGTAATAATCCTAGAAAGTGCTCTTCTGAGAATCAAACATTAGAAAAAAGGTCCAAGGAGGTTCTTCTAGTACAAAAGGTTAAAAAGCCTTTATAGACCTTAGTCAAGGTAGCGCCATATTTAAAAGGATAGTTCACCCAAAAATGAAAATTGTCATCAATTACTCGCCCTCAAGTTGTTCTGCATGACTGACTTTCTTCTGATGAACACAAAAGAATACATTTTTAAGAACGTTGATAACCAAACAGCTGATGGTAGCCAAAAATAGAAAAATAAAATACTATGGAAGTCAGTGGTTTCCGTCAACTGTTTGGTTAACAACATTCTTCAAAATATATATATATAGAAAAAAATGCTATGGAGGTCAATGGTTTCCGCCAACTGTTTGGATAGCAACATTCTTCAAAATATCATCTTCTGTGTTCAACAGAAAAAAAGAAACTCATACAGGTTTGGGACATGTGGCGGGTGAGTAAATGATTTGAGTAAATGAGTAAAATTTTCATTTTTGGGTGAAATATCCCTTTGATTTTTGACACGAGTAAAAAAAAAAAGTTTGTGAGGGATAGAAGCACATTGCGTTCAATGGATTGTAGTGTTGTTGAACAACATGCCAATTGTTTAGATGTTTAAATATCTTTCTGGAAAAAGAAAATAAAAGATCAAATAAAAGACAAAGATAAGAACTCCATAACACAGTTTAGAAAGTTGTGAGTTGAGAAAATGATGGGGTCTAGGAACTTTATACAGTGCGTAAAAGATTGGGAGACTGAAAATCTTTCCCTCAACCTCGTTTTCATCCAAGTAAAATTCAATATAGTGTCTAACCTGACTATGGTCTATCATTGTTTTGGCTGGACTTTTTTCCCCCAATATCTGTGTTAACATGATTTTAGTGTGGAAAAATGCCTGCTGGTGTTTTTTTGGGTGAAGTTGCAAAATATGCAATTGTACTACTTTGCCATGATAATGCAATGCCATAAACCCTAAGATGGCTATAAAAACAATGATTTAAACAACTTTTTACCTTAAACAGTACACAGATTTTCACAGAAGAATTTATGTTTATTAAAGTTAATGTTTATTAATGTTAATTAAAGTACTTTTATGAAATTTTAAGCATCACATTTCTTTTAAATCCTTCAGAAATGGTTTTCATTCACTTTCATTGTAGGTGCCTCACCATTACCTTGGTTTTTGCTTATTTAATATAAGAAAACGAGGGATGAGTCAAAATGTATTTATTTTTTGTACATTTTTTTGATTGATCTGGTCCTGAAATATTCCTTTATATATATTGTGTATATATATATATATATATATATATATATATATATATTGATATAATATTCCTTATATCCTTAAGCCCAACCTCAACCATTAACCTCAGGTGAAGAGGTTCAGCTTGCTAACCAATGCAACGTAGCCTTGGGCTCTTCTTTACCATAGCTGCAGCTGACTGTGTATACGCTGTTGTGTTATGCTGGCGTCTGTGGCCGCCAGATGGGTTCCATGTTGTAATTCACCCGTTAAAACCCCCTATTGGCTTATTCAGATGATATTAACTGACAGTCATTTGCTTACGGGACACAGATTAAATCATCCGATGGCATTAAGGAGCTCTCTGGGCTCCAGAGAATAAATACAGCACTGTGAGAGATTTTGTTGCTTGATCTAGGGAAAGAAAGCAATTGATTGAACTGCCGCACTGCAGCTGTGTCCAGTAACAGAAAGTAGGCCTGTAATATATAAATGCATATATATATTATACATCTAGTGTCAGTTTTACTGCACTGTTGTGTAGTTTTGTAGTCTGTACAGATACCTAGATTTTACAGTCAGTTGTGATTATGATGGATGTCTTCAAGCAGGCCGTGCTGGCATGTTCGATCTGGACACCCTGGCACAGAGGGCCTTCCCTCAGCACAGCTGATATGAATTACCCACAGGTAAAGCAGAACAATCACTAAAGAACTGTGGCCCATCCATTGCAGCAGCATTTACAAGAAATCAATATCAATACTTAATGTAAGCTGGGTGAAAAATGAGCCAGTATAGAGGGGGCATAATAACAGAACAAATGAAAGACCTTGGAGTGTCTCCCTTCCCAGTGGGGAATGAAGGGAGAGGGGGATGGAGAAAAAGAGGAGAGGACAGAAATTCTACTTGAGGTACATTGCTTGTATTCACAAAACAAATGAACAGCTACTGATCGTTTTACAACGGCGTCACATGTAAACTTGGACTGTGAGGCCTATAGAAACTTTTGAGCTCTATTCTACAGTAGTTTTGATGATGAGAACTTTGTATTAGAACTTTCTACCAGGTTTGATCACAATAGTTGTGTTTTAAACATTTACCACATTTGAAGAGAATTCAGTATGCCTTTTGTGAATATAAATTTCAGTATCAGAAGACGTAATACCCGTTTCATCAGCTAAAGGCGCTTTTATGTCGGGGCTGATTTTTATTAAAACCAATTAACAGATTTGGACTTTTTTTCATGACTTAATCATGAATATATATATATATATATATATATATATATGTATATGTATATGTATATGTGTGTGTGTGTGTGTGTGTATATATATGTGTGTATATATATATACATTTTAAATATATATAAAAATGAATAATACACATATTTCAATAAACAATATTTTCAATATTGATTGTGTGGGGGGT
>NW_015540946.1:213840-216110 GCF_001515605.1 Sinocyclocheilus anshuiensis
AGTCCTATAGAAACTTTTGAGCTCTATTCTACAGTAGTTTTGATGATGAGAACTTTGTATTAGAACTTTCTACCAGGTTTGATCACAATAGTTGTGTTTTAAACATTTACCACATTTGAAGAGAATTCAGTATGCCTTTTGTGAATATAAATTTCAGTATCAGAAGACGTAATACCCGTTTCATCAGCTAAAGGCGCTTTTATGTCGGGGCTGATTTTTATTAAAACCAATTAACAGATTTGGACTTTTTTTCATGACTTAATCATGAATATATATATATATATATATATATATATATGTATATGTATATGTATATGTGTGTGTGTGTGTGTGTGTATATATATGTGTGTATATATATATACATTTTAAATATATATAAAAATGAATAATACACATATTTCAATAAACAATATTTTCAATATTGATTGTGTGGGGGGGAAACAAATTTTATATTAGTTTTTAGACATTTATGACCATCCTTCAGTTGGGCTGTCATTTTCACCACAACCCACAGTTCAGCCTAGAAGTTTTTTAGTGAAGTTAGTATAATTGGTTACCACAGAGAGAACAGTGTCTTTGAAGAGTGTGCTTGAAATTAAGTCTGATACATGATGTGTGAAGAAATACAAGAAATATCAAGGTAAATATCGCAATTATGCAAAAAGAGTGGGGGAAAGTGGGGAAATTAGCTTAGATTGAAAATGAGCAAGACGAAAATTTGGCCTTCCTGTTTGGAAAATGTTAAAACCGTAATTTCCACCATATCTTAAATGATGCATTGTGTTGACTTGCATTTTTGCGATGGAAATGATGTCTGGTTTTTTTTTCAGGGAATCAATTCTCCTGTGTTACAGTATATGTATATTTACGGTTGGATGTTGTTAGTAGATAAATAAAATTACCTATAGTTAGAATGTAATTGTTTTAAGAGAGTTTATTTTAGTTCACAGGTTCACAAGTGCTCATAGTTGAAGAATCACCCCATACTGATTTCTTCACCAAAATGTATACAAGCTCTAACTGGCTACTATTTTATCTTGTGAAGTGTTAATTTCCAGTATATTGTATGCAGCATGATAGAGTGTTATTTTGAGTCATAAGGGTCAAATCTTTCTAAATTGAGATTTATAGATCATCTATCTGAAAGCTGCATAGATAAGCTTTCCATTGATGTATGGTTTGTTAGGATAGGACAATATTTGGCCGAGATACAACTATTTGAAAATCTGGAATCTGAGGGTGCAAAAAAATCAAAATATTGAGAAAATCGCCTTTAAAGTTGTCCAAATGAAGTTCTTAGCAATGCATATTACTAATCAAAAATTAAGTTTTGATATATTTACAGTAGGAAATTTACAAAATATCTTCATGGAACGTGATCTTTACTTAATGTCCTAATGATTTTTGGCATAAAAGAAAAATCAATCATTTTGACCCATACAATGTATTTTTGGCTATTGCTACAAATATACCCCAGCGACTTAAGACTGGTTTTGTGGTCCAGGGTCACAATTGTCAAAGTCAGTTATTCCGTTTACCAGATGAGGGCACTGCAACCAAGTTCTGAAAGTCTTCACGGCTTCCTCAATACTCACAGGAGCCATTCATTCTGTTTCCTGCTGTGGAACGTTCTGGGAATGTCCCTTTACCTGTCAACACTATGGACGGCAACACAAAAAGAGTTTCAGAGAAAGTGTACTGAACATATGAAGTCAAGGTTTCAAAGCCCAACACAAGCGTTCTCAAAAATACTACACTTAAAGATTTTCAAACTCACCTTTATCCCCTTTACGGGCAGTTTTTCTCCACTTTTCTGCTCTTAAACGCAACAGCTGACTCTCCAATGCCTGACTCCTCCTGATCCTAAGGTGAACATCGCCAATTAGTCCTGGGAGGACGCGGTAGGTTTGCATTGTGGACGGTGGGTGTCATGTTCGTGTTGTGGGGGGATAGAAAGCTTGGGTGCTCCCTGAGGTAATCCGCACTCAGGGCTGATAAAGTGTTCGACAGGCTCAGTGGAACAAAGGCGGCCAGATATTCTTACTGACGCGCATAGTTTGTATCGTCTTTTCAGCGTGAGCTACAGCAATCATGGCGATAGGACTCTGGCAGGCATTCAAAAGCAGGCGAGGCTTTGAACCCTGCCTGGCCCGGTTGGATTATATTTTACACCTGGGGTCTGCTGAAGGACCCATATTAGCAGCACAATGCCGTTGCCTTTGGGGGGTTTAAGGTATTATGTGGCTGTAAGAAAAGGTCAGTTTGACTGC
>NW_015540946.1:216790-243698 GCF_001515605.1 Sinocyclocheilus anshuiensis
AACAGCTGACTCTCCAATGCCTGACTCCTCCTGATCCTAAGGTGAACATCGCCAATTAGTCCTGGGAGGACGCGGTAGGTTTGCATTGTGGACGGTGGGTGTCATGTTCGTGTTGTGGGGGGATAGAAAGCTTGGGTGCTCCCTGAGGTAATCCGCACTCAGGGCTGATAAAGTGTTCGACAGGCTCAGTGGAACAAAGGCGGCCAGATATTCTTACTGACGCGCATAGTTTGTATCGTCTTTTCAGCGTGAGCTACAGCAATCATGGCGATAGGACTCTGGCAGGCATTCAAAAGCAGGCGAGGCTTTGAACCCTGCCTGGCCCGGTTGGATTATATTTTACACCTGGGGTCTGCTGAAGGACCCATATTAGCAGCACAATGACGTTGCCTTTGAGGGGTTTAAGGTATTATGTGGCTGTAAGAAAAGGTCAGTTTGACTGCTGAGGGGAGAGGGAGGCGACCTGCGTAGTGACAGTATGGCACTGGGACATGACAAGGGGGTGCTTTGTGGTAGAGCAGGTCTTGGCTGGAGGCGAGCCGCAGGTACGGCAGGCGGTACCAAAAAAACGCAAAAAAGACATGAGAGCGAGAGCCACCGCTTTCCCTTTTTGCAGTAAATGAGATGTGTGATTGTCAGAGTTTACCTGTTTTTGTGCTAATGTTTAGATATTAGTTCTGCTCAACATGTATGTAATGAGCCACCTTGGTTTGTTTGGATAGTGAACTCGGCCTCTCGATCAGCATCTTCCTGTTCGTTTCTCCCTTCATCTATTCAATCCCGTATGTTCTTTAATTTCCTACATTAACACAGACATATCAACATCTAATTACTCTTTCTCCCTCTTTCAGGTTCTCGTTTGCGCCATCCGTTCGCAAGGTGCTCGTTAAGCGAATGTGCTTAATTATATAAGAAGATAATTGCATGTAAATGCAGGCCCTAAAAGCTGCAGCGCTGGCTGGCGTACATTGGCAGGATGACTGAGAGCTGGCTTTCGCTACTCTGTTTGTTTATTTTAGAGTGTGGTGATTACATTGAATCTGCTAATGAAGCTAATATGTCGCAGTCTGAGTCCAAGGTGGCGACTGCCCAAATTGGACACAATTAGCATTGGGGCACATACACACACACACACACACACACACACATTCTCACAACGGTTTGTGGTGTCCAGAGTGTTATTGTGTGTAATTTCCATACTATTAAGGCCTGACTCGTATTGCATTAGACACATTTGGCAAAGAATTTCTTGCTCAATGTGACCCAAAGAGACGGGCAATATTGCTCCCCTTTAAGCCGTTTGAGACTTTGTTGTCGCTATAAACTCCTAAACCGATATCAGCATGGTTATTTACCACCCATTATTCTGTTTTCACTCACAAATTATCATGCAGAATTAACTGGAGTTCAACATCTTGTTTTGTTGTCCACTTTATTCCCGTATTAAATGCAGTCTGTTGCTTGTTCATTCAGACTTGACTTGCCTGTTATGATGAGGTTTAAACTCTAGTCAATTTCAGTGGATGTCAAATGAAGGATTATTTATTATGTTTTAAGCAGCAGAAGTCAAGGGGAGAGGGCAGCCCCAGAGGGGTCCTTAGGGATGTTCCTCTGGTCTTGATGACATGCGTCGTCCATTATGGGGTAACAAGGGACTGGAGACGGAGGGGGGTTTATGGGAAGGGTTGTCGCCCTCGGCAACAGAAGGCGCCCCCCCCCCGCAACAGAAGGCGGTCCCCCCCTTTGGGACTGTCAACGCTGGGGCCTTCTTGAGGAATCCTGTTGTCCTAAAAACACACACATACGCTCTCGAGTCCCAAGTCAAGACACCAAACAGATGGTTATTTCTTATATTTGCTTCACTAAACCTAATCTCGCTTCATGTCGCAATAGCCCAGAATGCCAAACTGGTCTCTGATCTGACAGACTGGCAACCTTCTACGAATTCCCAGACAGATGCTCCGAGTTCAATACTGACCCCCAGCTTTGCACCCCAAGAGGGTCTTCCGTCTTCCCACTGGGATGTTACATAAAAACACGATATGTTATTTACAAAGAAATATTTGTAAATGGAGGATGAACCGGCTGGTGATAAGGTCCATGTCAGATCACAGTGCCGCATTGCCCTTCAGAGACCGAAACATGAACCAAGAGTTGGACTAGCGAACGTGAAATGGAGGGAAGAGAAGTAATACGAATGGATAAAATGAGTGCAGGGCGGCTGAAATGGACGGATGGATGTCAACGGAGGTTGCCCACAGACGCCTGTACTCCACCGCGACTGTCTGCCCAGCTAAGACATCCTTACATTTTCTCCCACCTCCATTTCTGCCGACTCTGAGTCTAAAACACAAGCATGAATCAATAATTACACATTATTACGATAATTACAAGCACATATAATGACAGTAATGGGCTTCATTCACCCCATCCATTATTACTTACCGATGAAGTATTTATTGATCAGATTATAACTATTGGCACAGGGATTTTTATTGACTTTAACCCTAATAATAATTCACCTATAAATATTAATATTAATGTATGTATATATATATATATATACATATATATATATATATATATATATTCATTTCTTATTTTCATATGCACTCTGGTTACAGTGATGCAGGTCCTGAGGTGAGGCTGTTCCTGGAAGAGCCTGGTGCTTTAGGAGCTGCCTCTTTGAGATAATGAATTGATGTTTCGATTCAATGGCCTTTATGCTCAGCCTCCGTGGAAACAAATATGCCCCAAGAAACCAAATATTGTAGGGAACTGGTGGACAGAAGAACCAGCCATTGATTTTACCTCTTGTCTCTCCCGCTCTCTCATTCTCTCTCTCTCTCTCTCTCTCTCTCTCTCTCTCTGTAATTTTTTATTGCATAGTGCATAAATGTTGAGTTACAGAGCATTTACACCACTTTAGCCCAGAGAAAATTACAGTAATACACAGAATGTAAAATTAGGATTATGTTTAGTTTTTCTCATCAGAGATGTTTGATTATCACCCTAATTTATGTTACTCTAGGCTATTGATTTTCTCCAACTTATATTACAGTAAAACCCTTTTAAATGGATCCAATTATTCAAGATATCACCCTTAATGCTGAAAACAACTTCAAACTCTGAGTTTGAAAGCAGATGTCCAACGCTACCACCAGATGGATTGTAGTTATTCTCCAGAGTGAGAAACATCATCTCTATGCATCAAACACTTCCATCCACTCTCCATCAAAAGCATTTTATTAAGGGTTCTGTCATGGCTGTGGGCTGATCCATGGCGGGCTTTGGTGGACAGCATCTTTTGGATTGCGAGGAGTTTGTGTGCAGAGGGCAGACACCTGATAGCCCCCCAGGCGCTTTCCAGCAATACATAACCAGCCGCACGCTTGATTCTCTTTGTTGTAAACAGACTGAGGATTGTGGCCTTGTCTTGATCCTGGGTCTTATTCCATGATTTGCCATTCTGACAAATAGAGGCTCTGTTAAAGATTAAGTAATTGTCAATCTGGTATGAAACTGATCTTGGTGACACTTTACGATAAGGTTGCACACATTGACATTAGTTAATGCATAAGGTATAACATGAACTAACACTGAATGATACTTTCCAGCATTTATTAATCTTGGTGAATATTAATTTATAAAATGAATAAATATGTTCTGACTTTTATTTAGTTCATTATATGATATAATCTAATATAACATCATATAACACATAACGTAACGTAACAACATATAACATAACATAACATAACATAACAACATACGTGGTCAGAATTGTTGGTTCCTTTGGTAAATATGATCAAAGAAGGCTATTAAAATAAATCTGCTTTGTTAATCCTTTTGATCTTTTATTTAAAAAATTCACAAAAATCTAACCTTTCATTGGAGAATAAGAATTTAAAAATGGGGCGAAATATCATTATGAAATAAATGTTTTTCTCTAATACACATTGGACATAATTAACGGTACCCTTTTATTCAATACTTTTTGAAGCCTCCATTTGCCAAAATAGTATAGGAGTTTTCTCCTATAATGCCTGATGAGGTTAGAGAGCACCTGACAAGAGAACAGAGACCATTCCTTCATCCAGAATCACTCCAGATCCCCAGCTCCATGACGGTGCTTCTCCTCTTCAGTTCACCACACTCATTTTCTATAGGGTTCAGGTCAGGGAACTAGAATGGCCATAGCAGAAGCTTGGTTTTGTGCCCAGTGACCCATTTTTGTGTTGTTTTTAAGGTTTGTTTTTAGATTATTGTCTGGTTGGAAGATCCAAACATGGCCCATTATAAGATTTCTAACAGAGTCAGTCACTTTTTGATTTTTTATCTGTTGGTATTTGATGGAATCAAAGATGCCATGTATCTAAACAAGATGTCCAGGACCTCCAGCAGAAATATAGGCCCACAACATTAAAAATACAGCAGTATATTTCATTGTACACATGGGGTACTTTTTATCCCTGTGTTCACCAAACCCATCTTAAGGGTTTGCGGCTAAAAAGCTCATTTTTAGTTACATCTGACCATAGAAGCCAGTCCTGTTTGAAGTTCTAGTCGTGTCTGACAACTGAATATGCTGGAGATAGTTTTTTGGTGAAAGCATTTTCTTTTTTTTCTTTTTTTCTTGAAGCCCTCCCAAACAGCATGTGGTGATGTAGGTGCTGTTTGATACATTTTTTTAAAGGTTTTCTGACCCCGAAACTCAACCTTTTTCTGCAATTCTCCAGCTGTGATCCTTGAAGAGTCTTTAGCCACTCAAACTCTCCTCCTCACCGTGCATTAGGAGGATATAGACACATGTCCTCTTCCAGGCAGATTCATAACATTTTCTGTTGATTACTCAAACTCTCCTTCTCACCGTGCATTAGGACGATATAGACACGTTCTCTTCCAGGCAGATTCATAATATTTTCTGTTGACTGGAACATCTTAATTATTGCCCTGATGGTGGAAATGGGAATTTTCACTGCTCTAGCTCTTTTCTTAAAGCCACTTTCTAATTTGTGAAGCTCAATTATCTTTTGCTGCATGGAAAACAGAAAGCCATGACTGGATAATTTCATATTCATAATCACCCTGGTGTGCTCAAAATTGTGAACATGAATGGGAATATATTTCCGATATATTTTACTCATAAGAATTTCTAGGGGTGCCAGTAATTGTATCCAACGTGTATTTGAGAAAAAACATTTATTTCATTATGATATTTCCCCCCATTTTAAATTCTTATTCTCCAATGAAAGGTTAGATTTTTGTGATTTAAAAAAAATATATATATATCAAAAGGATTAACAATGCAGATTTATTTTCACAGCCTTCTTTGATCATATTTACCAAGAGTACCAACAATTCTGACCACGTGTGTAATATAATATATTATATTATATTACATTACATTATATTATCCATCCATTTTTGAAACTGCTTGTCCTATGTAGGGAATTATATTATCAGTAACAAACAATAAATGTTGTAAAACTATTACAATTAATGAATGATAATGTATATAGTCTTATTCTAAAGTTATAATGTTTAGTTTCTAATGTGAGTTTGAGTTGCATGTAAATAACCATTTATATTTAGTAATGAATATTTTTTTATTCTTATTTCATTTTAATTAAGGCTCTTGATTAGATTTAATAAGAGCCTGCAAATATATTAATACAGCCTGCTTTAATTTATTGAAAATATTTTAGATGTTTTAGATTGATAAATGTGTGTACATAGAGACAGAGCTCAAGGGTCTGGCATGTTTGTGCTTGTGTGTATTAGTGTTTGTTTCGTGTGTGTGTGTGTGATGCTGATGAACTGCTCTGTTTATCTTATCTGATGAATCATACAGTAATTGATTGTAATGTAGCCAATTGTTTTGAATACTCTGCTCTTAGCAGCCAGCTAGATGGTTGGAAAAAAACAAAAGAAGCATAAAATGTCATTCTAGAATAATGAGCCTCTTCATATTTAAAGCAGCTACAGTCTCTTTTTTTATTCTGTACTTTACTCTGTTTCCAATGAAAGAAGAACAGAACATGTCAGAACATTCTGATATTAATAGTTTGTGACACAGGGAGGATGCAAGGAACTGAAAAGTGATGAAAATGACAAGAGTCTGAGTGAGAAGGGCAGAGAAGGATGAGTCAGGGTCACGTCCAGTGTGTGTATGTATGTGTGTATGAATGGGGGCGGTGGGGTGGGGGGTTTGTGATGGTTTGGACGTGTGGACAAGGAGACAGCGTGTGGTAGACTGTCTGCCTCCAGCAAGAGAATTTGAGGCGATGCGGTGAGCTAATGTGAGTAGAGAGAGAGAACGAGTGAGCGAGAGTGAAAGAGAGAGTAAGAGAGGAGGTAAAATGTCATGTCCCTCTGTTGCCTAACAATTAAATGTGGCACCTCAAGCAGATCAATTTAATTTCTCTCAGCCGAGGGCTTTCATTTCCCTTTCGCTCGTTTTCTCCATCTCTCTTCCTCCTCTCCCTTCTCCACTATCATGCTTTCTCTCATTCTCTTTTCGGATGACTTTCTATTGACCCGTTCCTCACTCTTTTCGCATCTCCCAGCGCTGTTTTTGGAGATGCTGTTCGGAAACAAAACACCATAATAAAACAGCACTTGAAATATCAACATAACCCTCGGCTAATTAGACTCTGGCTAATGGGGCCTAATTGCATCTGCTCAGAGTGCCGAGTCAGTTCCCTGTACTGTAACCCGATGCCCCCTGCTCTCCCGCCTCATTGATGGAGTCTGTTCTGTAGAGTAAAATGCAGTTAATTTATCATAAAATCTATTAAAGGGACGAGTAAAAATAAGTAGGGGGGGAAGAGGCGGAGATGAGATGCACGAGTGATTAACTCTTTGTTTTCTGTCTAAACTCTTCATTTCAGGGGATTTTTATATGCACATCGGCAGCCTATTGAACCGAGGTCGCATGTGGCATCACTGTAAGAAATAGAGATTGAAAATGGAAGAAATTGGAAATGGGGGTGTGTTGTATTGAGGCTCTATTTCAAAATAACAAGTGCATTAAGAGCCACATGCTTTTAATTTCATGTAATTACACCAAGGGGACAAGAGAAAGTGTGTGCGTGCGTGCGTGTGCGCGTGCGTGTTCACTGAGAACAGAGCAAGCCTGGCCTGGGCTTTTATATAGTTCTGTTCTTTTATAGCAACCCTTTGTCACTGAAATTTTTTTCTCATTCTCAAAAGAAAAAAGGATTTGGCCCATTTTCGGTCTCAAACGAGACAAAACAAGCTCAATAAGCACAAAATGTACTTGTTTAAATTACCCTTTTCCCCTATGTGAAAAACCATTAAGCTTGCTACCGCGAGTAAGTTTTTTTTATTCTTCCTTTGTTTCTTTCCCCCTCCTCTGTCCTCTGTGTTGCAGTTCTGCCCCTGATAACAGCTTTTATCAGATTTTGTTATTAGTCCATTAGATGGTGATAGTCGTCGAGTCTAATTCTGTTTTTCATTGGACAGTTCACAAATTGAAAGCGTGGCGAGAGCGCTTTAGTATTTAGACTAATGTGCTTTCGATCTCAATGCAGTGTCCATTTAAGTGCTGTGACCAGGATGTTTATTGAGAAATGTGTTTTTAATCTTGTACTTGTTAACCAGCCGCTTGACTGGGTAAAAGGAAAAGCGCGGAAAACGCGTCTCAAATGAAGCCTCAGCCTTAAATCATAAATGATAGTCTCTCTCGTTCTCTGCGACCCGGGTTGAGAGGGGAGGAATGGAGAGAGAGACAAAACAAAAAATAAGAGCGGAATAAATCAAAACATGTAATCTTTTCATTTTCGTTACGGTTCCTGGCACTCATCATTTCTTTGCCAGTCTGATATACCACAGCAGATCTACACTAAGCACTTTATTGGTTGGCATCTTAAGTATATCTTCTAGATGTGAATGTCCCGCATAACTTGTATTCTAACTGTGTTTCCTTGTGTTTTTTAATATTTATCTTTATATAGATTATAATAGATTACAATGTTGTTAAGACACTCTAAAAATATGTCTCTAATGTCCTAAAAATATCTTCTTTTGTGTTCCACAGAGTCTTTGGAACAACATGAGGGTGAGTAAATAGTGACAGAATTATCATATTTGGGTGAACTATCCCTTTAAAACATGCTAAATTCTTATATATCTAAATATCTAATTTAGAAAACATATTGTACTTTTGTCATCTACTGTTTCTTTCCAAGGCCTTAAATAAATCAATGAATAGTTTTAGTAAATTGGTTCGTTAGTACAGTTTAAATAAATCAATTGAAAACAGCTTAATTTACAAGAACCGTCCAAAAAAAAAAAACGTATTCGCTAAAATGAATGAGTGCATTAGATTCATTATTCAGCCCACTCTGCTGTAGTTTCAGACAATGAGATATAAAAACAACTGTTGTTCTACTAAAAATGTGGTTATACTAAAAAGTGTTTTAGCTGATTCTCTTAAACCCTTAAAAATATGATCAGGTTCATTCAGTCTTTACTGTATGTACACTACCAAAATTTTGGGGTCTGTAAAAAAAAAAAAAAAGATTTTTTAAAATGTTTTCAAAAGCAGTCTGTTATGCTCATAGAGGCTGCATTTATTTTTTTAAAAATACAGTAAAACTATTGTAAAAAGCAATTTATTCCTGTGAGGGCAAAGCTGAATTTTCAGCAGCCATTACTCCAGTCTTCAGTGTCACATGATCCTTCAGAAATCATTCTAATATACTGATTTGGTGCTCAAGAAACATTTGTTATTATTATCAAATAATATTTGTGCTGCTTAATATTTTTGTGGAAGTTGTGATCAATTTTTTGTTGCATTATGCATGTCATTCTGTCACTTCTGATCAATTTAATGCATCTTTGCTGGATAAAAATATTAATTTCTCTAAAATTACTGACCTCCAAAATATGAACAGTAGTGTAGACGTTGCCACATAAAGCATATTTTAAGTTGTTCTGCATATTAATTAATTTTCAAAATAATTCTTCCAACAAGTTAAAGTAGTAGAAAAGACACTTTTTTTTGTTTCTTAAAGTGTTCATTACGTTTGAGATAAAGCATTTAAAACTGCCTACATATGATGAATAACATTCTTTAGTATTTGAATCTTAATCCCAATCACACTATGGCCTAAAACACAAACAGTAAAAAAAAAAAAATGAAGGATTCCTTGACATCTGTGAGAAGACTGTGGTCTCTGTAATCCTACTTCCCTTATTTCTAGAGAGGCTCGTCTTGATGACCTGGACAGTCAGACTTGTTTTGTGCATGAGTGAATCATTACAGGCTTCGGTCTGTGTAAATGCACACATCAGGGCTTTAAAGGCACCCCATCATTTCCCCAACACAATCTCAATACAGGTCTGAATACTTTCCGTACCCACTGTAGGTCTAATTGGCTGCAGCATATTTTAATTGGAGCCATATTGATTTGCGAGGGCCTGTGTCTGCGGAATTGTCTGACAATTACATAGTGCTTTTGTTCAAGCTTAATTTTGTTTCATTTGTCCAGACATAAACCGTCCACCGCTTCATCTGCCAGTAGGAGCACAGGAGATCACTGATGGATAATTATAGTGCATGTCTCTGTGTGTTGGCTGCTCAGTTCAAATACAGACTCTCAGTTTCATTAGGCTTCAGATCTGGCCTAAAAATCTGGCCCACACACACACACACACACACACACACACACACATTGGTCTGGCCTCACAATGGTCATCCTGGCAAACAGGAGTCCTCTTCCCACAAGTCCATTTGTTTCAGTGTGTGGAGAGCATTGTGTGTGTGTGTGTGTGTGTGTGTGTGTGTGTGTGCGTGAGCAACACTGGGTAAAAAGGAAATCAATAATGTTTCATTAGAGCAGCATTGCAGCAGTCTTTTGCCCATGCATGGCTTAATTATTCTTTTCTAGGCGTTTGCTTTAATTGGGAGAATAAAAGAGTGAAGTGGAGAGAATGACTGCATTAGCATATCTATTAGAGACATAGAGACACACACACACACCCACACACGTTTGTTTTTTCTATTATGGTGTGGACTCTCCATTGACTTCCACTGTTTTTATAGTGAGTTAATGATATTGTCTGTCAGTGGTGTCATAATGGTGGCCACAAAACCACTGACTTTCACTAAATTGAAAATACATTTGGGGCATTTTTCCTTTGTGTTACACAGAAGAAAGAAAGTCATACTGGTTTGGAATGACATGAGGGTGACTAAAGGATGATCATTTTGGGCAAACTATCCCTTTTCAGCATGTCTCTTGAGCTGTTTTCCTTGTACCATTGGCTGCATCCCACAATGTTGGTGATTTTTGATTTTACTGTCCTTTTGGGGATATTTGGTCCTCAAAATTGCTCATTTGAATCAATTACACTAATTTCAAGTTTATTTAAGAAGTGTTCTCTATTTTTCTCTGTCCGTCTTTCTCTCCGTCTCTTTCTCACCACACTATCATGCCAAAGCGACAGTGACTAATGGCCCGCAGTAGATGAAATATAATGATTCTCTTGGAAGGAGACAGACACTTTGAGCTGTCTGGTCTCCCCTGGTGGAAACACACACACATGCATACTTTAACTTTCAGATCCGGGGTTTATCAGTGTAATGAAGTACTCACTGACAGCTGTAAGCAAGCTATGTAGATGAACTTCCCTCATCAATTTCTGCCACTCTCCACACACACAGAATAAATATCCATGAAAACCCTGTCTAGAGAGGTAGACGCATAGACACGTCCACTGAACAATATCATATCATATCATATCATAATTGCCAGAAACTTAAAAATGAAAAATACATGCAACAGGCATCAAGCAGAAAAAAAAAGCACAAAAAAAGAACAAATCTGTTGTCTTAAAAAAATAAATAAATAATGTAAAAAAAAAAAAAAAAAGTATGTGGGTCTGAAGCACAAAAAAAGAGCAAAAAACAATTTTTCCATGAATGGTGGTAATTTTGTTTTATTTTTTTTTTCATAAAATCGCTTCAGTTCAGCGGTCTGTTTTCCTTTCAGCTCTGGAACCACAGGTTACGGCGTGCAGGATGTTCTATTTTGAAAAGCTTGATTTATAATTTGCAGCATTCCCATCTGCCCGTAGTTCACTGTTCGCTGAACGGGCAGATAAACCAGTTAGCAAACACTTTTCCCCACTGTCTGTTGTTTTGATAATCACCCATAATAGCATCTAGCTTCAGTATGGTCTTTAAACCTGATTTACTGTCTAATGGAATAAGAGAGACTCAGAAAAGACAGAGAGAGAGAGAGGCAGCCAGTCACTACATGCACCTTTTGGGTAATGTCATTAGACATGTTTTGAAGAATAAATTAAATCAGCCCTAAATTGTGCTCTCAAGTCAGACCAGGAAAAAAAACAGATAGAAAAAGGGAGGGGGAATATGAGTGGACCTCATTGAAAAGAGAGAGAGAGAGTCATGTTTGAATCTCTCGCAGGGAAATGCACTTAACCAGATTAGAACAGGCCAGTGTGGATGGATGGGCATGGTAATTGCGCTGGCTGTAATGGGTTCCTGTTGCCCGTAGCAGACAGTGGGCAGTTCAGTGGATAATGTGGGTCTCTGGAAGGTTCAAGGACCTTACAGGCTCAACCTGTGATTGGGGTCAGATCTGTGGATGTCAGCTGATAAAAGGTAACCCCACTCACAATCCCACAGGTCACACATAACCCCACCGCCACATCGCAGGAGAGTGTAAAACACACACGACTACGTTATTTAAGTGCGTTCAGACAATTATGTGAGGTAAAAGTACATTTCTTCACGGTGAACTAAAAAAAATTGCAAAAATGATTTAACATTTACAGACAAATGCCCTTGTTCCAGTTCAGATTTTTCCTTAGATGTACCGCACAATAAGAGTCATTGAACCCTATAAACAAAAGACAGACTATCTGCTCTTTTTCTGCTGTGTCTAAATCTTATTCTTCCCCCCTCTTTTCTTCCCCCGCCCAGTGATGTCTGTTTCACGTCTGTTTGTGTTGTCCTAAAGACAGAAACATTATCTACACTTAAACGAATTCTAACTTAACCTGTGGGATTGCTTTAAAATAATCACTTCCTGTCTGCAGAGGGCTTGGGAAGTACGCTGCTTGTGGCTTTTGTCTCACAGAAAGAGAATCAATGGTGAAGCTGAAATTGATCTGCGGTGTGTAGATGTATTTTCTCTTTCAGAGCCGTTGTTCCCTCGCTCACACACACACTCAAACTCCTGCCCCTCCCCAGATGGTGTGTGTTACCTGTGGTCCCGGGCTCACCTGTAACAGAGTCGGCTTAGCTCCAGGTGAGGGCTGTGGTAACGTTGTCCATTGTGTGTGTGAACAAGCAAAAGGCTGCGGGGATTGAATAGCAAACATGCAGGTGATGACATAGTCTCCTTGAACACAAAGTGTGTGACACTAGCGAGGAGGTGAAAACACACACATACACGTGTACATACACACACACAGCTTGACAAGGGCATTTAACTTAATTCACTCAGTCAATTAAGAACAATATCGCTTTCTCTCAATTGGAAATTTGTAAGCAGACATATTGCTATCATATCCTCCTTATTTTGTAATGTAACAGCACACACAGCCATTTTTAACTTCAATATACTTTCAGTGCCAGATGCTTCCAGTTATTTTAGCTGTACAAAAACAACCCGGTATGTTGTTTTATTGATTGCAAACTAGTATTTGGTACCGTATATATCATTTTATTTTAATTAATTATTATAATAATAAACACACTGGTTTGTAACTTAAATTGGTTTACCGTTTACTGCACTTTTATTATTCTAGTTATTTACCTAATGAATCAGAAGTCACTGGAAAATGTTCACTTCCGTGTTAAAAGGTGGATATTGTGTGTGGTTAATGTCATAGAATTTCAAAATCAAAATGAATGACTGCATTACCAAAATGGCTGTGGTAAATGTCAACAGCATTAGGCATAAATTCTTTCTGACTTGTATTTTCTGACTCTAGTAAGTTTAAAGGAATATTCTGGGTTCAGCAGAAGTCAAGCTCAATTGACAGCATTTTTTCACATAATGTTGGTTCATTTTCTTAAAAAAAAATCTAAGTAACATTGAGGTGCTTGCAGTGGAATTGTCCATTTTTGCAGGACTTAAAAGCAGAAATGGTAAGCTTATAACTTAATAAAAACACTTTTTATTATTTTAATAAAATAAAAACACATTAATTATTTTGTATATTAATTGAACTGTAAAGTTGTTCTCATTGGTTTTTACATTTGTTTTAGTTTTGCATTGTCTTAAAAAAACAAAAAGCATTTTTTCACACAATTTTTTCTGCCTTGTTGCTGTACTTTTGAGACAATGAATATTAACATTTACATATTGACCCCAAGTCCTCACCTTAAACCAGATTTTTATGCCCAAAATTAAATAAATTTTTGTGGTGATCAACATAATTCCACATGTGCTGTCGATTGAGCTGAACTTGTATTGAACCCAGAATATTTCTTTAAAGAGGGTCAGGATTTGGGTGTATTGGGCATTAACAATGAATAGAGTCAGCACTCTTTATGAGGGCAATATGGGTGGGGCTAAAAAAGCAGGCAAGAATCTCATGACCTCATCTGTGAAACATCATACAACCGTTGTCAGGTTTTGTTGCTTGCATCACCTGTATCTGTTGAAGGATGTACCTTTAAGAAAAAACCCCACATGTTTTTCTGAAAGAATGGCAAGAGAGAGTTTGATATAAATGGCTGGTGATCTTTCAGACACAAATGATACTTGCATCCAGCGTCTAGATCTGAAGACTTTTGGAGCTGCCATTCCATTAATCTATTATGCAATCATGCATTTTTTCCTTAAGATTTATTCTAAGCCCTGAAAAAATCACTTCTGTGTGTGTCGGTGCGTTTCACAGGTGTTCTGTGAGGCCTGCAGAAAGACACTGCAGGCTGGTAACCAGAGACCTCTCAGACCTTGTGGGAACTCTGATAAGATACTCTTGCTCTTTCCTCCCCTCCCCGCTCTCTCTTTTCTGTCTTTCTCAGTACGATGGGGCAAAAGGTGAGGGCGGGAAGCCAACAAAGGCATGTGTGCCTCTGCCATCGTCGAGCGGGACCCCTCGCTCGTCTGTCAGAATGCCGGGGCGCACCGTTTACAATGGCATTCCGCATTCCGACACTGGAGAAAGTGGCCGGTGAGAGGGCAGCATGTCGTCCCCACGGTAACAAGACCCTTGGGCGGGTTGAAAAAAGGGGGTGTAGAAGCACTACGGGGCCTTGTCCTCGCTCTCAGGTGATGTGAGGAACTTTTTGTGTTACGTTGAGTATAACACACTGTTGCTTTTGACCCCACACTCATCCATTACTGTAGGATGCGGCCCTGCAGGGTCACAGGGGACACCTGATCTAGTCGTATTTTAGGAAGCCGTTAAAAATGAGTTTTGTTAATGTTGCCTTTTAAAAAGAAGATTTTTTCATAACATGTTGAACTTGTCAACTCATCACGGCAGAGAAAAATTCCCAGTCTGTGTGACTTCCAAGTAAACTGAACTTAAATTATGTTGGCTACACACACACACACACACACACATGCTCGTCCCTCTAAATTTACTTTGCTTTGTCTCAATTTGTTTCTGAGCCGTTTGCGATCCTTAAAATCGGCTGAAACACAATAGAGGTGAAATGCGAAGCTTGTGTTGTCTGGCAGCAGATATGAGTCTGTCTGGATGTTGCCTTCATTCAGAAATTCCCTGGCAGCCGTAGAAACATCGTTAGACTCCGGCAGCTTCCAGAGAGCTCGTTCAACCCCGCCCGCCGCTGGATCGCATTACTTGCGCAGGCCCGGCGGCCAAGAATTCAGGATGGAAAGGATAAAAATCGGATGAAATGAAAAATAATCCCTGTTGATGCCAGGTGAGTTTACCTGCCTTTGCCTACCTGTCATGGTATTTAATCCTTTGTTGTTTGCAGTCGGATTTTTGCGGAGAGAGGAATGTAATGAATGTGGTAATTTGGAGTTCCCCGGACAGCATGAGGAGGTTTGCTGGGGTATGTGCTTGGGACAGTCGAGACTGATGACAAAATGTGCAACTTGCTAAAATGTTGTTTTTATGTCTTCATATTTCCTCGTTGGTTGCAACACACCATTACTCTCACTGCACAGCAGTGTCCAGAGGGTGAATGATGTTGTTTGTTGGTCTTGTTTGGTGTATTAATGTATTTGTGTGCTTTTATAATGGATGAGGTGGTGATATTCGGACCCCTCTGGACACTCGAAGCTGATTTTGTTTGTGGAACACACCTCAGTCTTCACTGGAGTCTCCAAAGCACCAGGAACCAGGTACAACATGCCCGAGGCTTTTGTGTGTGAGAGTGTTTGCGGCATGATTAATGTGACTGACAGGTATAGGTCTCCCTGTTCTTTGTGATTTCGCCTTGATTAATTTGTAATGAACACACTTAAAATTCACAATGTGAAATCCAGTCTGTGTGTGTGTGTGTGTGTTGCTTTGACAGGCCATTTCATTTTTCGATTTCTTGCATTGACTCAGGGACTATAGGCCTAGGCCTGGCTTGGATAAGGCCAACATCCTGCTTCTGTACTACAGGTGAGATCTAAAATAAAACCATTTCAAATAGTTTAAGAGTTATTAATTATATGCTACTGTTCAAAAGTTAGTAAGAGTTTTTTTTTATTATTATTTTTTAGAAAGGATGCATTATTCAAATATGACAGAGATAAAGATATAAAATATTAAAAAAGATTTATATTTCAAATCAATTCTTTTCTTTTCGTCAAAGAATCCTGAAAAAATGTGTCTCAGTTTTCACAGAAAAATGAAAGAAGCACAACTATTTTCAGTTATAATAAGAAATGCATCAAATCAGCATATTAGAATGATTTCTGAAGGATCATGTGGCACTGAAGACTGGAGTTGTGGCTGCTGAAAAATCAGCTTTGCCCTCACAGGAATAAATGACATTTTAAAACTAATTAGAAAACAGCCATTTTAAATAGTAATTATATTTTAAAAAATATTACTGTTTTACTGTATTTTTGATTGAATAAATGTAGCCTTGGTGAACTTCATTAAAGAGAAAATCATTAATATTAATTAAATTTCAAAAATTCAATTCAGTAAATCTTACCAACCCTAAACTAAAAAATAAATAAATAACATTTTAGCATTATTATTTAATTTTTGAATTTTCTCTACTTGTGTTTCATGAATAAGGCCCATTCTGTTTACTGCACAAGCTGCACATTCACATGCAGAAATTCAGCAGAGAAAATCCCTTCACATGCTCAGTGATTCATTTGCAAATATACTGTGTGTGAAAGCCCATGTTGTTTTAGTAATATGAAGTATATGGCACCAATGTTTTAGGCTGCATATCTTCAATACCATAAAACCATTTTGGCAGCGCTCAGCGAAATAATCCCTGTTGTGTCAGATTGTGGTTAGCGGATGATGGCATATCTTTTCTTGGGCTGTTATTCACCATGATATAATTGTGTGTGTTGGTATCATCAGAGGTCCTCCCTTTTTTGAGGTGTGTCATGTCTTGTCCTGTGATTGTAATCTTACACTGAGCCTAATCAAAGACAGGCCTGCTGAATGCCCTTCCATAACCACAAGCGTTCATGCCCATTAGAGCTAACAGGCCCCTGAATGCATCAGATAACGTCTGTTCTTTTGAAGGAGAGTGAGAGAGATTGCGCCGGGGAGAGAAAGAGAGAAGGTGGTTGGGACATGTGGCTTTTGCGGGGGCTTATCTAGGCTTTGAGAGTGTCACAGCCTTGCCCTCCCTCTCATTCCCTGCATTATCTAGCCATATCTTGAGGGCCTTCCCTGTCCATTCCACATAATCACTCAGTAATACCAGCCACCCTTTTCTCTATTAAAATAATCACCGGCAATTAGGAGGAGAATGGGCAGGGAGAGAGGGAGAAATCACACACAAAGTAATATTTTCCCCACCTTACACGCTTTTCATCTGTTTTTTTCCCCCTAACCTCCCGCAATGCATCAGGACCCTGGGCGGCCTAGGCTCGATCCAGCACTATTAAGGAAAAAGGCGGAGAGATGAAAGAAAAAAAGAGAGAGACAGATAGGAGCAAATAATTTAAAAACTGACCATCTGTAAAATGAAGAAAATGGAAGTGTAAGAGGAGCATTGTGATTTACTTTATCCCTCTCAGAGACGCCCGAAAACTAAGAGGCGCTATTAAATCTCCCTTTGAAATAAATGTGTCGCATTTATCTGTGTGGCCAAAAATGACTAATGAAGCTATTGTCAAAGCAAATAAAGCAGGGCGGATTTGCTGCGCGGTATCATCCGGACAAAGGTAGGGGGTGTGTATGGTGGGGGCTTTGAAAGATAGATTCACAAAAATATTGAGACAGACAGACAGCCACAGCCTCTCGGTTAAAAAAGGAGGTGACTGAAAAGAGAGAGCCTGAAAATAATTATCAAACACAAGAAAAACTCAGAAATGCTGTTCACATTCAGTGTGAAAAGCAAACCAAACAAACATCAAATTAATACATGACAGAATCAGGTGAGGAAAAGGGCAGAGAATGTAACTGCCATTCTAATATGTCGATGAAATGGAGGAGAGGATGTAATTATGGTGGAAGAGTTGCTCAATTACAGTAGCCGCTAGCTGCATTTGCCATAAGTTACTTTAAATGGTTTTACGAGAGCTTGTTTTCAAAATGGCGTTTTGCTGCCTTTTATTTTAATTACCAGGTCATAGCAGTGCCACTCTCTCTCTCTTGATCTCCTCTGGCTGTCCAACCGTCAGTCTCTCTCTCTTTTCCTCTCAACTCTCTTTATGAACTAAGAGTAACTAACCCTCTACAGCTGAACACTTTGTGCCTATTGTTGCCTGGATGATTTAAAAAAAAAACAAAAAACATCAAGCTTGTCTGCTTTGTGCAGTGGAGATAAAACGTTCATGTTCACAGAACAGAGTGTAGCGTTCTTCGCACACCATTTTTCCATTATTGTTCACACTGTAGAATTATACATAAAAACTCTATAAATTGTAACTTAGGCTTCTAGAATGTATCTCAGGCTATAGCAATGGCAAGTTGCTATATAGTTGTCATGTTGTAAACAACATATCCCAGTCTCTCAGTTTAAAGCTAATCAATTTCACGTTCAGGAAGAAGCTGTGAACCTGGAGAGTCAAAAGGTTATTGTCCTCAATGTATGTTCATGTCCAGACGAGGGGCCACAAGGTCTCAGTCAGGGTCATGACCTTGTTGACCCCCTGATGTCCATAACACTCATATTTCTCCATAACGGGACCGCTCTCTCAACATCGTATTTCGCGTGTCATATGATTGAACAGAACATTGCTATATAATGTTGCCAACAAAGCCAAGTTTGTTCATGTTTGACATTTCATTAATTTAGTTATTCGTTGTTTTTATTGCATTTATGTAATATAATCTAACAAATAAATGTTTAAATATGCATTCATTTGCATAAATTAAAAGGCATTTACAAATACATTATTTAAATAAATAAATTATGTAAGCAAATAAATGTTATACATAAATATGAATTCATTTATTATTATATTATAATTAGATTATTTTATTATATAATTAAATTATTATATTATAATTAGAAGAAAGGCAAGCAAAACTCTTTAACATGAAACAACAAATACACTTTTATATGTAATAATCAGCAAATTTATAGTGATCAAGTTCATTTTTTCTGCTTCATTTCACATGTCTGAATCTGTTTCTGCAGTCACATTCAAGCATCTTAGTTGGTTAAATATGATTGATTTTATTTTTATTTGTTAATGAAGATCCACTTTCTGTATTTCTGCACTGAGACTCTTGCCTTATTGCATCACTTGACGGCTTGTTTAAAAACAAACTATTCAGTTCCAGAGAACAGCTGGTGTATTAAATATAGCAGCTTTGGGACTGCCACCCAACTGTATGCCCCATTCCTTCATGATTATTTCATATGTGTATGATTAACTCTTTCCACGCTGACTCTGACCCCATTTACCACAGTAGTAGCTGCGGTCCTGACTGGAGAGATGTGACTTTTTCCAAGTCATTTACATTTTACAGATCCATTTACACCACCTTTTAATTTAGTGCATAATGGCACCATTAAAAAAAACCCATCTGGGTATTCTTTGGGGAGGGGGTTAATTTGCCAAAGCTTCCATGCTAATGTTTTTCCCCTCGTGCAGGCAACAGATGCTGGGAAAGAAACAGATAGATTCTCCACAATTACCACAACTTTGACGTGGCCATCCAGGACAAATGTTTCACAGCATTCAAATTACTACAAAATAAGAACTTTTAACAAAAAAATATGGTCACACCAATTCTCACTATGAACTAACTATTAACTATGGATTTTACCTCAATAAACTACTAATTTGCTGCTTATTAATAGTTAGTAAGGTAGTTGTTAAGTTTAGGCATGGTGTAGGATTAAGGGCTCTAAATATGGTCATGTAGAATAAGGCATTAATATGTGCTTTATAAGTACTAATAAATAGCCAATATACTATTAATATGCATGCTAATAAGCAACTAATAGTAAGAACTGTCCCTAAACTAAAGTGTTATCAAAAATATTCCTGATTTTAGGTGTTTTGACATGTTTGAATGGTCTGGACAATCCATTTACATCATAAGTGAGAAACGTTTTACTACAGTGTCTGGAACATTGTCGGAAACTTACACAGTAAGGTGCCGTCCCTTTTAGACACACTTCCCATCAGTCTTTTTCAACAATAAAACTTTCCACAAGCCTTGATACAGTGTGAACCATAAATAAAGATCTAGGTTATTAAATAATAATACAATTAAGTAATTGCTCAAGCATGATAAACTGTGTTGCGAGAGACTGAGCTGAGTGAACTTTAATCCTACCAGCCTCAATTATGCTAATGAATGCATTTCTCCTGAATAATTAGGGTGATTAATTTTCCCTTGTTTTGAATTACAATTCTGCTGCCTGCTAGCACTTTAGACCACTCGTTAGTTACCAATTAAATCAGCTGGCTCGTTTGCTCCAGGTTCATTGCTCGTGTGGTTCTGTAGCACTTAGGGGTGGTGTTTAATGTGCTAATTGGAAGAGATTAAAACGTGTGACCTCTTTTGACAAGGACCGGATGTAGAATATCGTCGTCACCATAAATGACACCATTTCCTGTTTGGTGTTCGAAAATATATTTCTTAGGTTTTTTTAGTCTTAGTTTATCTGCTATTTAGCATTTTAGCTGCAGCACCGTTGTGTGTTTGATCCAGGAGTGTGACTGCTTTTATGTCTCAAGCATCAGAGGCTTCATATTCTAACATTGGAGCCTTTTTTCCCTTTTACCGCCATTATTAGCAATCACTGAACTACATTTGTCATTCTTAGCCTCTTTTCAGAGGTGTCTGTTCTTGCGTTATCTGCCCTCTGCTCTGTGTCTCATCTTAATATCCTTTCATTTCTACTCTGTCCTTCATGACGTCCACTTGAAACGCATTAACAGGTCTTCCATCCATTTTTCTGAGGCAAGATTGACTCAAATTTAGTTTGCTGCATCAATACCACAACGCTCTAGGCAGACTTGAGAGTACTCCTAGTAAAAAGAGAGCTTTTTTTATGTCCTGATGCCATCTTCTTGAATGGCAACTGGATTATTATTTTTTTATTATGTACAATTCTGCTGCCTGCTAGCACTTTAGACCACTCGTTAGTTACCAATTAAATCAGCTGGCTCGTTTGCTCCAGGTTCATTGCTCGTGTGGTTCTGTAGCACTTAGGGGTGGTGTTTAATGTGCTAATTGGAAGAGATTAAAACGTGTGACCTCTTTTGACAAGGACCGGATGTAGAATATCGTCGTCACCATAAATGACACCATTTCCTGTTTGGTGTTCGAAAATATATTTCTTAGGTTTTTTTAGTCTTAGTTTATCTGCTATTTAGCATTTTAGCTGCAGCACCGTTGTGTGTTTGATCCAGGAGTGTGACTGCTTTTATGTCTCAAGCATCAGAGGCTTCATATTCTAACATTGGAGCCTTTTTTCCCTTTTACCGCCATTATTAGCAATCACTGAACTACATTTGTCATTCTTAGCCTCTTTTCAGAGGTGTCTGTTCTTGCGTTATCTGCCCTCTGCTCTGTGTCTCATCTTAATATCCTTTCATTTCTACTCTGTCCTTCATGACGTCCACTTGAAACGCATTAACAGGTCTTCCATCCATTTTTCTGAGGCAAGATTGACTCAAATTTAGTTTGCTGCATCAATACCACAACGCTCTAGGCAGACTTGAGAGTACTCCTAGTAAAAAGAGAGCTTTTTTATGTCCTGATGCCATCTTCTTGAATGGCAACTGGATTTTTTTTTTTTATTATGGGCCGAAGCTCTTTGGGCCTCAGCGAAGATCAGAGATTTGGGTGGGGAGGTATCTGTTGGCGGGTTTATTGATGGAAGGACCAGAGGCTCTAAGATTCATCAATGGAGTCCATCAACCAGAAGGCTCTGTAGTCCATTGAAAAACTTCAGAGTGCTGACCTGCTCGGCTCTCACAACACACCGAAAGGTTCTGGACTAATGTCCGAGCCCTACTAAACTAATATCTGGATGAGCCCAGCTTCAATCATCTGGTGCCATATTCAAACTAAAATGTTACTGGAGCTCATGGCATCATGTTAATGGACTCATCAAACAACAAAACGGATTCTTGGAAGCAAACCACTGAGGATTGTACTGTTTGGTGTCTTTCCACAAAAAACTTTCTCATGCAATTTAAAAGTGTGTTTGATCAATAACTTTCTCTAGTATCCATTCAACAATCGGAGTCGACTTGCTTTTAAAAACAACAAGAATACTGCCATAAACTGAGAATGTAAAACTGAATGTGTTCCTTACCAAATATTTCTCCTCCGGATTCGTACATCAGTCCCATCTGCAGCTCAGAAAGAGTTATTAACCTCAGGGCAGGTGTGTAGCATCCGCGTTCTTCATCAGACCCCCTCATCGAAGAGTGGAAAAGGAGAACAGAGCATATACAAAACAACACAAAACAAACAAACTCATTTCAGGCACCAAAGGACTTTGCTGCAGCTCCAACCTTCATGTTGCCCTGACCTCCTCCAAGCCTCAAGTGTTCAGATACTGGCAAAATCTATTAGCTTGGTATCAGAGGCACAATGGCGCAAATACCAGGTCTATTAAGTGCGTTTTGTTCGGGTAATTTATGGAGCTTGAGGTTAAAGTGCTTTGTACAATACTAGAGCATCAAGATGAAAACAAATCGCTTTGTGTGAAGCCGGACACTTGTCATTTACATGGAAATTTAATAATGTTCTGTCCTCTCATCTGTTTGCTTGTCATGGGTCATTGTTTGCACAATAACAGGAAATAAGAATCTGAAGTATAGGTCTATACATGAGACTGATGTGTAGAGGAAGGTGAAAGGGAACACAAGCTCCGTCTAATAGAGGTGTACATATGCCTATAACTGTCTGTGGTCAGATTAGTAGTCTTGGAACTTCAAAGTGTCCTGGGAAAGTATCTCTTTACATGCTGTGTATTAGTCTTAAAGGGATAGTTCACCCAAAAAGGAAAATTTGTCATCATTTACTCGCCTTCATGTTGTTCCCAACTTGTTTCTTTCTCGCTTATTTTCCAAGTGCTCCAAACAGTTCGGTAAAAAACAACAAACCCAACATTTAAGCAATTTTAACAGTAAAATTGTGGTGAACATTGCTTGTCTGTGTGCTATCCAGCACTTCACACTCCAGTCCAGCAGGTGGCTGGACTGAAGTGTGATATTCAGAATGTCACATTCTTCTTCTGGCATTTTAATGGCAGTTTGTAATTTATATTCTAAATTATACAAATGCTAAATTATTTTTATACCGTGTTGATTTTACCAAAACCAAATGAAAATCACTGAATAATATTAAATAATCATCTTTTGTGTTCTGCAGAAGAAAGAAAGACAATCATGCGAGTTTGGGATGACATTAATGTGGGTAAATGATGACAGAATTATTGTTTTTCATTTGACATTTTATTGAAATTGACAAAACAAAGTAATGTTACTTAGGACAATTATTAAGACAATCGTTAAGAGAACTTAAAAATCTGCATCATGTAGCCTTGAATGAACTTTACTCAATTCCTTTTTTACAGTGTAGTCTGTATTGTGTGCAGGGTTTGTGTGTGTGTTCAAAGGTTTCGGTCTGTTTAACCACTCCCTGTCATCACATCATATCAGGAACCCCAGCAACTCTCATCAAAGGGTCATTATATGGGGACCAGATACCCATCACCCATCCTTCTGTCATTTTCTCTCTCTTTCCCTCTTTCTCTGTCCTCCTTTGAAAATATGAGTGATGGCTGGTGCGTGGCCTACATACAGAGACATATAAGACAGGGCCGCTCAGCTCGTGTCCCAGCTCCAGACGAGTGGCGACAAAGGGGGCCTTGTCACTCTGGGGGTGGGCGGAGAGGTTTCATAAAGTGACTTGCCACTACAACGTAGGACGGTAAAAAGATCCTTCCTGGAGTGGGCCTGGGGGGTGCTTGCTGAGGGGAAGGGGAGGAGACACAGGAGCCGGCAGGATATTGTTGGCCAAATCATCCAGTCAGTTAGAGATCATCTTACCTGTACAGGTGTGTGTGTGTGTGTGTGTGTGTGTTTGTGTGTGTGTGTAGCTACAAAATTAACCCTACCAGTCAGCTAAATCTGACAAAGACTTCCTTTGGGAACAGCCTCAATTGGACAAACGATTCTAAATAAAGGAGTTTGTTGCATTTAGCAGGTGCTAATTAGTTTGTTATGTTAAGTTTATGTTATGTCCTCATTTAGAAAGCTAAGTAAATATGTTTGTGCGTACATGCAGATTTGGTTATACTTATAAATATGTTTTTAAAGATCTGACCCTCATAAGTATAAGTGAAAAATGTTCTCTGGCTTGTGAGATTATTTGAAGTGGTCCACACTATTTGAAATAATAACATCATGAAAATATTGACTTATAATAATGTCAACATGCTTGAGTGCTTAAAAATACTATTTATGATATAGATATTTACTAACTACAAATGTAACTTTTAAAACAAAAGATTTCAAATAAATGCTGTTCTGTTGAACTTTGTTCATCAAAGAATCCTAAAATTGTATGGTTTCCACAAACATATTAAGCAGCACAACTGTTTTCAACATTGATAATAATAAGAAATGTTTCTTGAGCACCAAAACAGCATATTAGAATGATTTCTGAAGGATCATGTGACACTGAAGACGGGATTAATGACTGCTGAAAATTCTGCTTTGCCATCACAGAAATAAATTACATTTTAAAATATATTCAAATATAAAACATTTATTTTAAACTGCAAATATGTTATTATTATGTTATACATTATTTCACAGTCTTAGATAAATACCATTACCTAGCAGACATTACAAATTGCCTTAAACTGCATTAAAAATGCATTAAATAAAAGACATGGCTTAAAACCCCTGAGTCTTGCATATAAAAAATGTTCAGTAAAATTATGAGGTAGAAAGCAGAATCTGTTCTCAATAAATAATGATTTCCCTTCTTCTGCTCACTTTCTCTCTTACACACTCTCTCACACACACTGACCTATCTACGACAGGCACATCATCTTGCTGTTCAGCTTCTGTCTTGTTGTCAGAAGATGACGTCGGCCCGAGCCACATGAACCAAAGTTACTCCTGTGTTACATATTGATCCCTCTCCTTTTTTTGATGGCCCAGGATACCACTGTAATTAGCGCTAACCATTAGTGTAGCACTCTATGGGCTAAAATCACCATTAACGTCGCTGCGGGGTCTTTCATTCCCATTAACATTCATTGTGACTTGCTCTTTTGTAAAGACAGCAGAGGGAAGGAAATGGTGAGGAGTTATCTGAATAGGATAAAGAGAGAGCCTGCTGAAGTGTAGGTGTAAAAGCATTAGACAGGCACTGGATTTAATTAACAGTCTTTAATAGCACCAGCTTTTGTTCCACTACTGAAAATAATCGGCTGGAGGGAGTCTAGAATGCCTGGGTTTGGAAGGTGTCACTAAATGGTGCTCATAACAAAGCCTCTTTTATTTATTTATTTTTTTTACTTGCTTCACTTATTTTGTCAGTAGTAGCCAGTACAATGAGTTCCTTCTCCTGACAAGCTTTGATCGGGCAAAAAGCAAAAAGAGACCCCATCTACCTCTCGGTGTCACCCCCCGTCATTGTCCCTCTCTGTGCTTTACATGCCTCACAACAGGAAACTGAGCGGGCCATTGTTAGCATCACTAATCTTTATAAGCTGAACCCTTTATGACATTATTAATAGTTGCTGAAAAATACTGATGATGCATGTTCTTTTAAAATACACGTTTATATTTGTTTATTTGTTTTTCTTTAGAATTTATATATATTTATAAATAAATATATACTTTGTCATTTATTTATTGAGAAACAATATTCAGTGTAGCATATCTGTGAGTGGTAAAAGTATGTGAACTTTGCTTTTCAGTATCCATCCATCATAACCCATTATAACATAATTAATCATTGCTACTGAAACTATGATGCTGCATTGATGCATTGTAATACTCCAGAACATACCACTCTATTATTCATTATTCTCTCTGTTGGGAACAGAGATGATCGGATAAAATTATTATCTGTGAAAGTCTATTTTTTGCTTCTTCTGTGGTTATCATCTGCCTGTTCCCCTCTCTCAAATGATGTTTATGTTCCCTGGCAAGCAAAGGTGCTCCGCTTGAGTATAAAAGCCCTAGACCCTCATTACCGTACCTCGACATGAGTGTGTAGCAACATGCTAGCATAATGAGCATCCGTGCAGAAGGCCAAAGGAGCATTTCTGAGGCCTGTGGAGCAACAAAACAACAGACGCTACAAGCAAACACACATACCCGCATACAAGAGCTGCTGCTTCACCTCTCACCCTGAAGGAGAGAGAGAAAACAAGTGAGAAAAAGTGATTGCTGTTGGCACTCAGCCTTGACAGTGATTTAACATCATCTGAGTCTAATAATCATAAACAGTGTGTAGTAAACACTACAGGAAAACTGCAAGCCAGAGCAGCACTGACAGACTGTGACCTAAGCTACAAATATGCCGCACTGACCCTTGTTTTTACTTGAATCATTTCCGATGTGATTTGTATCTAGTGGCTGAAATGAAAAGAAGTGTTGCTATAAATGATAGAAAATAATCATCGGGCTAAAATAACACACATTCTTATTATATTTTGTGTTTCATTGTTTTACAGTTCACTGATTCTTATACCATGACAAAATACAAAATTTCAATGTGGTTCAACACTGTCAGATGTAAAATATTCATCAATATCAACAGAACTCAAATTAGGACAGTGAAGGCAAACTTTGACTTTTTTCATATTTAAAAAATAACTAAATAAAATAATGTCACCATTATCTGATGACTTTTTCTGTAAGAACTTTTTATATATACACAAAAATGTATATATACATATATAAAAAGTATTTATGCATTTATTTGCTTAAAAATACAGAAAAAATTTTTTTGTGGAATATTCTTACAATTAAAAACAACTGTTGATCAGTAGTATATACAGTATGTATATATATATATATATATATATATATAAACTTTTATAAGTTTACAGTTTAGGGTTTATGGTATAAATGGTTCTGTAGAAATAATGAGTAATGTCACAATTTTTATAAAATTACGAGAAAATCAAATGAAATTGTAAAAAAGAGCATAGAACTATTTATCATCTCTTATTAATTTTAAAGTGGAAATGTTGCTGTTTTATGAAGTTGTGGTGCATGTTTTGAATCAGTGAGCATTATTGTCCTGAAAATTCTCCTTATCACCTGAACGCAGCTTTCTTTAC
>NW_015540946.1:244326-250895 GCF_001515605.1 Sinocyclocheilus anshuiensis
AAATGTATCTTACATTACCCAGCTTTCATTTATGAGGAAAAAAAACGCAAAGGATTCAGCGCATGAGGATGTCTTTCGATTTCTCTCTCTCGCTCTGATGTTGCCAGGGCAGTGATTGGGTGAGGAAAATGGCTGTTTGGTGTCTGATCCTGGCATGATAAGGGGTGGCAGAAGGTTTTCAGGTATTCAACGGCGAATGGCGCAAAGATGGTTTATGTCTCTGCTCTTTTATCCGGGAGAAAAAAGAAAAGAATAGAGGGAGGGATGGTGTGAGGGAAGAGAGGAGCTTCAGAGTAGTCAGTACTCAGAGCTCTATTAAAAGCATCAGCCTTGTTAAAACCAGTCAAAAGACAGGAAATCAGGCAGTGAAATGAAGCCTCTCGACCAATTATGGGATCTGAGTGGAACATCTTAGTGCTTTTTGCGTCTAGCAGTTTAGGGTTTATGGTATAAATGGTTCTGTAGAAATAATGAGTAATGTCACAATTTTTATAAAATTACGAGAAAATCAAATGAAATTGTAAAAAAGAGCATAGAACTATTTATCATCTCTTATTAATTTTAAAGTGGAAATGTTGCTGTTTTATGAAGTTGTGGTGCATGTTTTGAATCAGTGAGCATTATTGTCCTGAAAATTCTCCTTATCACCTGAACGCAGCTTTCTTTACTGTTCTCCACCCTGTTTAAGAGCTGAACTCAGGATGAGTGTATATCAGCCACCCGGGATGCAGTCGTCTCCCTGCCGAAGGCTGCAGGCTGTCTGCTCCTCCAGACAGACAGCGGTAAATAAGGCCTAAGTCTCATTATCCCAGCACCAGGCCAGTGAAATGAAGCCTCTCGACCAATTATGGGATCTGAGTGGAACATCTTAGTGCTTTTTGCGTCTAGCATCACCAGTCTCTCTCTCTAGCTCTCTCTTGCTCTCTCTCTCTGCGTCCTATAGGTGTAGAAGTGGGACCTCACTCTTAAGATGATCTTTAAAGGTATACAATATTTCTTTATAAGACATACACAATGGTATCCTATCATTAAAAGATTAAGTAATTATATTTGCCTAATTAGCAGGTTAACTCATGGGAAGACTGCCGTATGGCTCTGGAAGGAATATTCTTGTTATCACTCTTCTTCAGTCTCTCTCTATCTCTCTATTACATCTCTCCGTCTCAAAAAAAAAAAAAAACTTAATTAGCTGTGGCCTGCTGGAAATACCTCAGAAGAATCCATATTTCCTGCTATTCACAAAAATAAAACAACAAATGTGAAAACCAGATTTGGATGGAAGCATTCAAAATATGGCCATCTTTTCAACCCTCAGGTTGTCGTAAAAACTGTTTCAACTGAGATGCTGCTGATTCAAGACTTGATAAACTGTCAGAATTCAAATCTGTGATTGTTTACTGAAAGCAACAGCTCCAGAGTTCTCAACTTTTTTAAACATAAAAAATAAAAATGATATATATATATGGGTCTAAGACATTCAGTGACACTTTTTTTAGTAATATTTTAAACTGTCTCAGATTCAATAATGCTGCATTGACATCAGTGTAATGTAATGTACGTGCAGTTTTTATACTATTTTTAATTTTATTGCCTCAATATTATTTTCTTTTAATTCTTTTCTTTTACAGACTAGTGAAATAACTCTGCTCTCTAGCTTTAATTGAAGACAAGAAGATTAAGAAAAGCCAGGCATTGTCATATGTAAGGACTAATAATCTTAGAACTTCAAGACATGTTATTTTTCTTTAAAAGTATTTTGCAAGATTTGACAAGCCAACATTTATAGTTTGTTTAGACAAATCTTTTGTATTTACAACGTTCTAGCTATGTTTTATGCATTGCTTTTATGTAAATTTCTTTGAATTTTGATTGTAGGCCTACTTAAAGGGACAGTTCACCCAAAAGCTCACCCGCAAGTTGTTCCAAACCTGTATTAATTTCTTTCAGCTGTTAAACACAATAGAAGATATTTTGAAGAATAATGGTAACCAAACAGTTGACAGTACCCATTGACTTAGAAAATACTATGGAAGTCAATGGCTGTTTGGTTACCAGCAGTATTCAAAATATCTTCTTGTTTGTGTTGATCAAGTAGAAGGAAGAAACTCATATAGGATTAGAACAAGTGGCAGAAGAGTATATGATAATAGAATTTTCATTTTTCAGAATTGGAATTGCAGTTCTGCACCATATTCCTTCACTTTAATCCAACTGAGAAATTTGAAGTTGAATTCAAAAGACATCCGTAATTGAATTCTGAACGCTTCTTCCGTAACGTCACCGGCGCTCATCAGTCACGTGCTGCACACTTTCAAAATCAAATTTTCAGAATCACTCAATGGCGTTTCGCTATAAGCGCCGGGCCATAATGCTAACAAGAGTTTCATTTTCCACACCAACAACATAATACGCCTGGTGTCGAGGCGCGGGAGATTTTAATGGCTTTGGCTTCTGTTTAATGTTAATGTCAACAATGACAAAGTTATTAGGAGTTCAGGGAGGTGTGCGCGCATGTGTGAGTGTGTTGCGTGCCCGTTATGAATCTCTGACAGCTATTTGCAAGGTTAATGTAGCCGAAAAACAGCATCTATCCAAGCCTATCCCACACCTCCCCTTCCCTTTTCCATGGCTTAACAGTTTCATTAGCCCTCTAGATACAACCTTCCCCCAGCATAACGTTGTCAAATGTGACGCGCATCAAATTATCAAAGAGGCCCGAGATCGATCAATATGCAACCCCGGTGTTGAGCTCCAGTGCTCCTGGCGTTCAACGGCACAGAAATAGAGGCCGGTGTGTGTGTTTGGCCATCTCTCTCTTCTCATTCGTCATCCGTGCAGCTGTAAAGAGAGTGTCAGAGCTGAAATATCCATCAATAATGCGAGCAGAGCGACTGGAGCAGGACCTGGACTGTGTCAGATATATTAGACTTTTCCTCCATGCCTCTGTCATTCTGATTCATGGCACGGCCAAATGATCAGCTACTAGACAAACACACTGAATCTGGGGATTATATTAGTTAAACAAATACAGCGTATAATCAATGCTCTCCCTCTCCCTTTCTCACTCCTGACACGAACATCTCATTTTTTGCTAAAGTAGCAGCTTGTAATGCTATCGCTCGCAAGCGCTCTATCTATTTATCTATCTATCTATCTACATTTTTTTTTTTTTTTTAATTATGCTTTCATTATCATATGTATGAATGTAAAATGCAGCCTACAATAAAAATGCATGTGGATGAAACCAGGGATATAGCCTATCATAAAGAAACCAGCTGTCATAAAGGGAAGATATCAGGTTGAAAAGTATTCCATACTATGATGTTTGTGATTTTGTCCTCCAAAATAAATAAAATAAACACACTGACTAGCATACATAGATATTTTATCAGGGTATTTGAATTAAAATATTTAATTAAAGACAAGGGTATTTTCATAAATGTGAATTGTTTTGTTCTTTATAATTGTTTTACTATATAAATATTGCTTAAAGTAATTAAATAGAATATAAACCTTTAAAAAAAAAGATATGTTGAGGTATGTTGAGATGACTAGTGTTTAAAATGTAAAAGAATATGTAGTTTAAAAAAAAAAAAAGTTCTTAAATTAGTGTCAATAAACAGTAGGTGACAAATTTCCCCATGTTTAATATTAACAGAGTGCCATTAGAAAGTTATTAGTTGTGATCAGTCTTTCTCTTTATGCCTTAATATGCATTTTTTTACACTCAATACTCGTTTTAAAATAAAATGAAATGCATTTTGTGGCCTCTAGCAAAAATAACTGTAACAACTCTTAAAAGATGCAAAGGAGAAGATTGTGGTGGTTTTGCTATAAAAAAAACCCTCTTTGCAACCTTCTCATTGTATCGCAAACTTGGAAAAGCACCAGCCAACCTGTAAATGGCAGCTTCACTGTCAGACCTTAAAAGCAAGGCCAACCAATCAGAAACAAGAGAACAGTCGTGCACTTAAACACACCGCCTCCAACCAGTCAGAAGAATAAGGTGGATTGGGAGATAAAATAGAACTGAGAAACTGTAATTATACAAAAATGTCAAATGAAGTGAAAAAGAGGTATAGTGAGTTAAATACAAATGTTTCATGACAAGAATGGAGGACATATATTTGTTAATGGAGGTGATGTTTTAGGATGTTTATTAATTTATCCCACTCACACATCTTCATTCACCTACAGATTCTTCATGCTCTGCTCTTCTTTCTTTTCCATCTTCCATGAGCAGCCACACTTTTTTCATTTTCTCTGTCAATCTCTATCACCTCTGCTCGTGTCTTGATCTCTCTGCCCTCAGACTGAACTGAGGATTTAGATAAAACAGTCATCAAGATAATACATGCTTGTATTTTAGAAAAAAATATTCTAACCTTTTTTAAAAGAACCTTTTATTTATTCAGCATTTAAAAAAAAAACAGCTGTTGTTCACAATGTATGTTGCTCCATATCTGCTCAAACAAGCTTCTTCAGTGAGCAAAATAATTGCTGCCATTTCTGGTGGGAGCACAGATACATTATCGACTTTCTGCTAAAAACCTTTAGCAGTAAATATTGCCAAGCAGCATTCATTAAACAGAAGAGCTATGGGCCATATTGCGAAATGTGAATCAACCATTACCTTAAATTACTCTGATTAGCTAGGTAATTATTTCTCTTTTCTAAACTGTAGATTCAATCCACTACAATTACAGATCAGCGAGCAGCAAAATCTGCCAGATTGTGTGCGTGCGTGCGTGCGTGCGTGCGTGTGTGTGTGTGTGTGAGTGAGTGAGTGAGTGTGCCTGCATGAATGTTTCTCCTTGTGTGTCTCTTTTGTGTGTGTGTGTGTGTGTGTGTGTGTGGACACAAGGACATATACAGTATATGCTTCACAATATATCTGTTATTTTCTACTCATATTGATTAGAAGATGGTTGCAATGATCCTGAAAAGATATAAACGTAACATTAGCTCAAATAATGTCCTTTCAGTTTGTGTCAACATATATCTGGAAGTGCTTATGGCATGACAACAAGTTATTGATTGGAGTTCCCGATCACCCCAATGGCCCAGTCACAACTAATCAATAATTGGCACCTTTTTTCTTCTCCGGAATCTCTGTGTGTTTGTTTGCTTGTTTGCATTCATTTACACATGTGGCGGTGGAAAAGAGAATGGGAGTTTAACACATTAAGTTGCCGCCACCACCCCTCAAGTATGTGCTCATCCCTGTCAGATGTAACAAACGATCGGCTACCAGCAGTAAAGCATGCGTAAGGTGTTTGATTTCATGCCAGGAAAGAGAGCAAGTAAATATATCAAGGGCAGCATGTTCCTATTATGTCTATTATGAAGGAGGACAAGTGGAACTTCTCAGCCTCTCTGAAAGCTAACGGGTGGCGTGGGAACATTTCTTAATGACCGATGGAGAAGTGACATCCAAGACCCATGAGATCACACTGCTCCGAATAAAGGACAGGAGATGCATGTATGACTTTACAGAGTCCAATGAGATCACAGAACAAGATTCATGACCTACATGCTTGAGAAAAGGCTGGATATTTTTTAAACATCTATACAATGAAGGCTACTATTAGCTTGTAAAATGAAATACTTGTAAATTAATATTCAGGTGGAGCATGTTCCTTTAATCCTGTCAATCCCAACAAAGGGGCATTTAAACAGCCACTTCCTGGGGAAATTTTTCTGGCAATGTTGCAATTTGAATGTTAGTTAGATTTATTAAAAAAAAAAAAAAAAAAAAATTTATGATTTTAAAATAATTACAATTAATTAAAAATTAAAAGAAAAAGTATTCTAATTTTAGAAAAGCAAAGGTCAAGATAAGCTTTGAATGTTGGTTTGACAAAGGCTTATTTGAAAGTTTTGAAAAATGACAGAAATTATATAACATTTTAAAGCTCTAAAATAGAAAAAAGAAATCACAATATTACTGTTTGTACTGTTAATTATTATATATGTTTATATTAGATTATATATTTATATTAGATTATATATTTAAATTACATTATATTTCCTTAATTTCTTATCATTTAAATTATATATTTATATTGTATTTTCTTAATTTCCTAGAATTATATTATTACTTGAATTTTGAATGTTGAATTTCTTTACATTCAATTAAATAAAATTCTTCATCCTGTCATTCCAGTTGAGCTTTTTGTGGATTAGTCAATTCAACTCAAATTGCAGCTCATAAATTAAAAGGGAGCCAATTATTCAATTCAGAATTTTACCTAACTCTGTGAAAACAGAAACAGAAGAGCATCACAGGCTAAAAGTAGATAGAAAGAAGGCAAGAGATTGACAGCCATAATGGGGTCCTTTTCAAATGCATCGTTTTAAACACACACTGGACAGTCGCCCTCGGCTGTTATGTCTTCTGCCAGGGATACAGTGTTTGAAGAGTAGTAGCCCACAAGACATGTGCCCTCTGCGTGTGTGTGTGTGTGTGTGTGTGTGTGTGTGTGTTTGAGAAGGTGAGAGAGGCTCTGATGAGTGTTCTTTAAGCTGTCAACTGTCGAAAAAAAGAGAGAACCATTGAGTTCAGCGGT